>NC_041384.1:40863247-40868012 GCF_002162155.2 Triticum dicoccoides | reverse complement strand
TTGTCGGAGGGTGTGAGGCTTTGGATTGATTCGATCGCTCCAACAAGCGAACGCGAAGGAGCTTTTTCTGGTGATAAGGATAAACCCCCAACAGAAATCATATTGATGGCTTAAAGGTAAAAAATAGTGTATGATGCTTACCTTTCAAAAGCATATCACTTCATGTGGATGCCATGTTTTCACTATTAGATCATGTCAATCTGTCTACTACAGGATGCCTTCAATGACGCAGGAGTCTCGGCACCACAGAACTCATGGACGCCAGATGAGAAATCATCTTTTTTCCCCTATACTACTAGCTTCAACGCCTATATTCATTGCTGACATTCTTGTGTTTGAGTGAAACAGTTTGTAGGCCTTCTAAAATATCAAAGATTCAACCTAGTGCATGAAGGACTCTGTTTCTCAAAGACTAAAACCAAATGACATGTATAAGGTGCTCTTGAAAAAAGTAAAAAAAAAAACATTTTCCATATGAACTACAAGAAATGTCACAATCTAAATGCCGTGTGACTACCCTTTTGCAGGTGCCAAATGTCTTTACAAGTGTTAGAAGGAAGGCTTCTATTCCCCCTACTTACCATAGACCATTTCAACGTATCGCAACATATGAATTCAACTTTGATTTGGATGCCCTTTTTTAGATCTGATGATGTAGCACTGAAGTGCATCGTGCGCTTGGTATGTCCTCCCATGAAATATAAACCACCCCGTTGATCTGTTGCCATCAACATCATGCTCCCCTCTGTCTCATACACCTTAATGGACTGGTGGCTCACACAAAGGACAAATTTCTCCGGGAGGTTTCGACGTGGCTTTGGCTCCTTTGGCATCTGTACTGCATGGTCACTATGAAAGCAAAGGAGTGTGAGGGTCTTCAACAGAACGCAACAACAAAAACGGCGCAAGAACTAGTATGCCTGGTCTTAGATGAGACCAAAGAATGGAGAGAGGTAGGTTTTGGTGTTGGTGGGTTAGATCCATTTGTGAGAGAGTGACCCTTTGTCTTTACTAGTAGAATGCCCGTGCGTTGCCACGGGTGCCATTTAGTTTTTTCTAGTTGGTTGCATATATATATATATATATATATATATATATATATATATATATATATATATATATATTTGTATTTTTTATGAAGCTTGGTGAACTTTTGGCCCCTTTAGTATCGTCTCAGGGCCTTTATTGACGGATTATTTTTACGGCGGATTACTTTTTAACGTCAACATAATCCATCTTCATCTTTCTCATACTCTACAAAAAAATACACATTTTGTATTATCATGTGCAACATATATAATATTCGATGATTTTGCGTGTCTCTTTCGATTGTGTAAAACTCGATGGTTTTTCAGTCCAAACCATGATACTTATGTAGTGACTTGTCAATCAATTTCAACACGTCATCCGAAGCCATCAGTTTTTCTGATCTACAAAAGTGAACTTATAAACACATATTAAATAAAAAATGATTATATAAATATATATTCATTGGTCAACTGCTAGATGCAAGCATGTGTCCCTTTTTATTCCGAGTGGGTGGCATCGTGCTTTTTAGTAGAGTGAGTTGCATCCTAATTTTAATAAACTGCACTGGTAAATCACTTGTTGGTAATTATTCAATAGAAATAAGTTGTTAGGGTATGTGATTTTTTTCACTACATAAAAAGTGTGTGACATTTCTGTCATAGAAAATAACTATTTTTTTCCTAAAGAAAACATCATCTCTCTCTCACTCACGCACGCAGGCGCGCACACACACACATCGAACGGCACACCACTCACACTCAAATATCATTCCCCCGGCTTGCTCTCCCCACTACGGCGTCTCCGCCGCCATCTCTCCCCGCCATGGCTTCTCACTGTTGTATCCCCTCGACACACGACATTCAGAGCATCTCCAGCCGTTGGCCCCCCAGGAGGGGCTAAAAATCGCCCCCTGGGGGCGCACCGGCGCTAAACCGCGCACTGGGGACGTGATGCCCCCCAGTCGCGGCGCCCACGTTTTTTTGAAAAAGTCAAATATGGCACAAACACGGCTCAAATTTAACGCAAACATCGGCGATTTCGTTCAAATTTAAACATATTTTACAAAAAAAGAAAAAAAAACTAGCACGGGCTGCCCCCGCCGTCTCCATCGCCGCTCCTCGCCGTCTACCTCGCCGCTCGCCGCCCGCCGCCCGCCTTTGCAGTTCTACATGCCCAGGAGGCGGTAGAACCGTGTGTAGTCGCCGTCGTCGTCGTCGTCTCCGCCGCCGCCGTCCCTGCTGCATCCCTCCCCCGGTTGGCGCGGCGGGTTGGACGGTCCGGGGCGTCATCGTCGTCGTCGCTGTCGAGGACCACGACGTCGTGCTCGTCCTCGCGCCCACACTTGCGGGCGGCGATCTCCTCCAGGGCCCGGGTCTGCCGGGTCATCTCCGTCCGGACGTAATCGTCGCGCGCCCACCGCAGGGCGTCCTCGTCGGAGAAGCCGCGTCGGGCTATCTCCTCGTACTCCGCGGGGAGGCCGGGCTCCGGCTTGGGCTCGACGAGGATGAAGCGGCCGGGGGGGCGGAGTCACCGATGCGGACGCCAGAGCTGCGGGTGCGCGCGCTGACATGCGTGTCCTGGGGCTCCGACTTGACGGGGCGGAGGCAGGGAGAGCCCGACGAGCGGCCGAACGAGGAGGAGGACGCCCCGGGCCGCTCCATCCGCCTCGGCATCCAGGAGCTTCCACGGCGGCGTGAGAAGGACGGGGGAGCGGGGTACTTGAGGCGCGGCGTGTTGCCGCCCTCGATGTACTCGAGGACGGCCTCTAACGTGCGGCCGGGCACGCCCCACCACCAGCGCCGGCTCTCGGAGTTGAGCCTGCTGGACGGCACGACGCCGTTGGTGGCCTCGAGCTGCTCGGCGTGACGGCGGCGGAAGTAGGGCTCCCAGAGCGGGCTGTCGGGGACGTACTGTGGCCCCTCCCTCGCCGCCCGCGGCAGGGACGCGCGGACACGTGCGATCTCCGCACGCCGCCGGCGCTGATCCTCCAAGCCCCGGGCACACGCATGTCCGGCGGGACCGGGTACTCGGCCTCGAAAAGGAGGCGAGCCTCGTCCTCGTGAAGATGGCGGTGCCCGAAGCCATTCGCCGCCGCGCCGTCGCCTGGAAAGCGCTTGGCCATTCTTCTGAACTGGAGACGGCGAGAGGAGGAAGGGGGGAGAAATGGGCGCGTCGGTGGTGGAGTATCTGTGCGTGTCTCCGGCGCGCTGGTGGTCGGCTTTATATAAGCGGAGGCGCCGCGTGGTAGGCTTGGCCGGCGCGTTACGCGTGGCCTGATGATGTGGCGGCCGAGAGGACGCGTGTCGCCCGACCTTCACTGCGCCGCCCGTGAGGCATCAATGGAGGCTGACCGGCGCAGCAGCGCGCGCAGCGCGCAGCTTTGGCATTGATTCGCCGTGGGAAACGAGGCGATGAGGACGACGAAGCGGCGAGAAGGGAGTCGAGTCGCTAACGCGGCTGGCCCGCGGCTCTTCGCGCCAAAAACGATTCGCCCGGCGCCCCCGAGCGACCCCAGCGCGCCGGGTTCAGGTTGGGTCCACCCGCGCCAATTTCGGCCCGAGCCGGCGAAAACTGGGCCCTTGGAGGCACGACTGGGCCGATTTTTTGGCGCCGGCGGCCGAAAAATCGCCTGGGGGGCCTTCTTGGGGGCGCAGCTGGAGATGCTCTCAGCCCGCACTTTCCTCTCACCGTCGTCTCCCCTTGTAACGCCCTCGATGCGGCTATATCTCCCACGTGTCGAAGCACGACTTAGAGGCATAACCGCATTGAAAGCAATGTCGCAAGTGAGGTAATCTTCACACAACCCATGTAATACATAAGGGAAAGAGATACATAGTTGGCTTACAATCGCCACTTCACACAATTACATGAATAAAACATTACATCATCCAGATACAAATCAAGGTCCGACTACGGAACCAAAATAAAAGAAGAACCCCAAATGCGACACGGTCCCCGATCGACTCCAACTGGGCTCCACTACTGATCAACTAGAACGAAACAACATAAAGGACAAGATCTTCATCGAGCTCCTCCTGAGCTTGGTTGCATCATCTGCACGGACTCATCGGCACCTGCAAGCTGGTTTTGGAAGTATCTGTGAGCCACGGGGACTCAGCAATCTCACACCCTCGCGATCAAGACTATTTAAGCTTATGGGTAAGGAAAAAAAGTATGAGGTGGAGCTGTAGCAAGCGACTAGCATATATGGTGGCTAACATACGCAAATGAGAGCGAGAAGAGAAGGCAAAGCACGGTCGATAAAAGTATGATCAAGAAGTGATCCTAAAACAACCTACGTCAAGCATAACTCCAACACCGTGTTCACTTCCCGGACTCCGCCGGAAAGAGGCCATCACGGTTACACACGCGGTTGATGCATTTTAATTAAAGTCAACTTCAGGTTTTCTACAATCGAACATTAACAAATTCCCATCTGCCCATAACCGCGGGCACGGCTTTCGAAAGTTTAAATCCCTGCAGGGGAGTCCCAACTTAGCCCATGACAAGCTCTCACGGTCAACGAAGGAATAGACCTTCTAGCGGGAAGACCCGATCAGACTCGGAATCCCGGTTACAAGACATTTCGACAAGGAAAAACTAAACCAGCAACACCGCCCGAATGTGCTGACAAATCCCGATAGGAGCTGCACATATCTCGTTCTCAGGGCACACTCAGATGAGCGCTCCGTACAACTAAAACTAAACCTCGAGTTTCCCCGAGGGGGCGCTACAC
>NC_041384.1:40834625-40863085 GCF_002162155.2 Triticum dicoccoides | reverse complement strand
TAGAATAAAGATGACCCTTGAGTCTGCAGAACCCAAGGGAAGGTGGTAGGTTGTTAGTGCAAATGGTAAAACCAAGGTTGGGCATTGCTGGAGGAGTTTTATTCAAGGCGAACTGTCAAGGGGTTCCCATTATTACCCAACCGCGTAAGGAACGCAAAATCCGGAAACATAACACCGATATGACGGAAACTAGGGCGGCAAGAGTGGAACAAAACACCAGGCATAAGGCCGAGCCTTCCACCCTTTACCAAGTATATAGATGCATTAATTAAATAAGAGATATTGTGATATCCCAACAAGTAAACATGTTCCAACAAGGAACAACATCTCCATGTCCCAACAAGGAACAAACTTCAATCTTCACCTGCAACTAACAACGCTATAAGAGGGCTGAGCAAAACGGTAACATAGCCAATCAACGGTTTGCTAGGACAAGGTGGGTTAGAGGCTTGGTTCAACAATATAGGAGGCATGATAAGCAAGTGGTAGGTATCGCAGCATAGGCATAGCAAAAGAGCGAGCATCTAGCAAGCAAAGATAGAAGTGATTTCGAGGGTATGGTCATCTTGCCTGAAATCCCGCAAGGAATAAGAACGAGTCCATGAAGAAGTCAAACGGTCGTAGTCGAACGGATCCTCACAAACGCGACGTTATCGGAACTAACCCGAAGAAGCAACACCGAAAAGAAGCAAACAACATAGTAAACAACCACCACATAAACATGGCATGATGCACAACCAAGTATGATGCATGTCCAGTTTAAATATGCATGGCATGGCAAAGGGCACAAACAAAACTACAAGTTAAGTGGAGCTCAATATGCAACGAGTTGCATATTGACGGAACACCACATCAATTATTTAGTTCTCTCTCATTTAGGTACCCAACAATATTAAATGTTGTTAAAACATGGCAAGAGGTGGGGCATAACAAAACTACACCATCTAAACAATTTAAATGGGACCGGATATGACAAATAACGAATCCGGTAAAACCCCATATGCCTTTAGCAAATTAATGCAAACAACAATTTAAACATTTTAATTGTTGTTATCATGATGCGGATGACATGAACAAGTTTATGCAATTATTATTAAAAGTTGACAAGAGCATTATGAAGCATTTTTCACCGTGGTGGAAGAAAGGGGTGCCACGGCAACGAATCCGAAAATGATGCCACGGCAACATATCGGTTTCGGTAACTCATGGAGATACCGGTGCAAAAGGAAGCGTGCGGATGTGCGGAACATGCTAGAGATGGTGGGGTGCTCCCGACTACCGGGTTCCCACGGGTTAGAGACATGGAAACGAGTGACAAATCGGACACGGTGCAAACATGAGCATCTCATGAAACACATGCATTCGGTCCACGGCGGTTGTATCATCATTATACCTTTGAAGCGTGCATTTCGAGGCGGTTCAAAAATGTTGAGGGAAGTAGTCGTTCACGGGTCATAGTGGAAGTAGTCGTTCTCGCGACAGTAGTGGACGTAGTGGTACACGTTTCGTAGTCGTACACATTCCGTAGATGTTCGAGGTCACGGCGAGGAACTTGACGTCCACGAAGTCTTCGAGGGTCAACGGTAGTCGTACACGGCAACCGTAGTTGAACTTGGCAATGGTAGTAGTACACGGGTCGTATAGGAACTTTTCGAAACCCAAGGCGCTGGTTGTGGAAGTAGTGGAACTTGGTGCATCCAAGCTCTTCGGCGTAGTGGTACACATTCTATAGGCGAACATGGGTGTCGTGGTACTTGGCGAAATCTTCAACGATCAAACTTGGCGCTACTCCCTGTTCGGAGTCGTCCGTCTTGGCGTCAACGGCAACAGCAAGCGGAGGTGCACGGGGACAGCGGAGACCACCGATAGGGGACTCGGGCATGAGGTGCAGGAGATGCAGCGACACGATCTGCGGTAAGAAGGCGAAGCAGAGGAGGTCGAGGTCGAGCACGGGGAGGCTGGACGCTGGCGGGGCTCGAGACGGGGGGCGACGACGCCATGGAGGTTCGGGCACGGGAAGGAGACCGAGAGCTGCGGGCGCGCGAGGACGGGTGGCGACGCCGTGGCCGGCGCAAAAGGCGGAGGAGTCCAGGAGGAGACCTCGAGCGTGGAACGCGGGCAGCTGCTCGCTGGTCTTGGCGCGGTCGTGGATGAGGGCTGGAGGACGAACGGCGCACGGGCAGAGAAACGAGGAAGCGGAGATGGCGCGGAGCAGCAGCCTCCAGGGTCGCCGGCGTGATCGCCATGGCCGGGGCCAAGGTAGCGGTCGAGGGGATCGGGCGTGGGGCACTGCCCCTCTGCGTGCGTGTGTAGCGGCGGCGTGGGAGGACGAGAGGGAGAGGATGAGTGGCTGCAAGGGCGAGGGGATAAGCAGAGGTCCAGGTGGGCTAGGGTTAGGAGGGGTGCGGGCTGGGCTGCAGATGGGCCAGCCTGCTGGGCTCTCTTATCTCTCTCACTCTAAAGAAAATAAAAACAAAACAGAGATAAGAAAGAAAAGAAAGGGAGGTTAGGGGAAGAAGTTGGACACGCGGATAATTTTCCCGGACTCACAAAAATGTGCTTGTTCCGAGAAAATAGAAAAAAGGCCATGATTGAAGGATTTAAATTCAAACTCATTTGATTTAAATTCAAATGATTTGAATAGGAAGTGAGGGTTGGGAAGGTCCAAAAATGTTGAGAATTTTGGTGGGGCTTCGATAGATAAAGAAAGAATTATAGACAAGGTTAGAGAGTCAAAACATGAAGAAGAAAAGGCCAACGGATTTATCATGCACGTGTGTTGTGGTAAATTCCAAACTAATGGAATATTTAATATAGCTCCCTAATATCGGGAGGATATGTTATAAAGAGAATCACCATGTGAATTCCCTCGATTTAAATGGATCAAAGATCCATGCCATTTATTTAGTTGAGTTGCAAAAGATTTATGAGATGATGGCATGATGACATGATGCAATGCAAAAATAAAAGGGCAGGCACAAATGAAACACACGGCGAAACCCGGAACATATGGAAGTATTCTCGCGCATCGGTCTCGGGGCGTCACACCCCTCCTCTGTACAACATCACTTGCCCCATCCTCTCCCCTCCAAAGCATCCGAGGACAATTACTGGTGCCAAGGAATGCACACCATCGTAGCAAACTGCTTGAAGGCCTAGATGCAGAGAAACATTAACTCCTTCAACCATATGTAGCTGGGAGGAGACGTAGGGCCGGCGATTATATCGATGCATATGTGCTTTGCATTGTTGTGTTTCTTTAGGAAAACCGTTTTCTCAGTTTTTTATTATAATGTGTCATATGTTGCAATGGGGGCAAAATAATTCTAGCGGGTGAACACTAATTATGTTTAACATATAAGCCATGTTATCTTTTTTACGCTAGATCACTTTTCTTGTTCCGCCATACAAAACCACTCCTCACTCCCTCTTCCTCTCCCTCTCCCTCTCCCCCTTTCCCTCCCTCTCCCTCTCCCTCCCAACCAGTCATGCTTCATGATTAATTCAGCTACATCACTACAGGAATCCAGTATTTTGCCGTCAGCCACGGCGGACGGCAAAGGCACCGACGGCGGACGGCAAACAGGGACGACAAAGACAGGGTCGGCAAACAGGTCCTTTGCCGTCTGCTTTTTATGGCGGGCGGCAAAGAGTCCTTTGCCTATAGCGGCGGACGGCAAAGAGGAGGGACGGCAAAATACTAGCGTTAGTCCGTTAGGCGGCTAACGCCGGCCTTTGCCATCCGCCAGCTGACGGCAAATTTGAGTGCCTCTTTGCCGTCCGCCAGTTGACGTCAGCAATGCATCAGCGCCCGCTGTGTTTTGCCGTCTGCCACGGCGGACGGCAAAGGCGAAGTCTTTGCCATCAGCTTAGCTTTGTCGTCCGCCACGATAGGCAAATTTGCCAAATGGCCCATCTCTCAGGAAGCACAGGTGGGCGCCACGTGCCCCCTTTGCCGTCTACCACCGATGGCAGAGGGGTCTTTGCCGTCTGCCGCGGACGGCAAAGAGCCTGCACTGCCTCTTTTTATTCTGTTTTTCTTATATCCAACAATTATCACAGCAAATATATCACAGGACTCTTTCACAATAAATATCCAGCACATATATATCCAACATAATAAATATTCAGCACATATATATCCATCCATACATACATAGTAGGTTGCACATAGTTCCATCGATCCATACATATTACAATATGCAAAGTTTCATCATAACAATCTAGTTTCATCATAGCAAGTTAATTCCATCATAGCAAGCGAGCAGAATACAAGAAGTGCATCAAAGGAAAAAACAAGCAATCCATCATGGTAAGCTGGCTTCCGTGAACCTGCAAAATGACAAATAAGAAAGTTAGAAAAAGAAGACTAGAAGAAGAATTAGACTAGAAGAAAAAGAATAGAAGAAGAAGAAGACTAGAAGAAGAAGTATATGCCATTTATTAGCTAACTTAGGTGAACTGGATCATTTATGAGCTAAATTAGTTGAAATGGATCGTTTATGAGCTAACTTAGGTGAAATGGATCATTTATTAGCTAACCTAGGTGAAATGGATCGTTTATGAGCTATCTTAGGTGAAATGGATCGTTTATGAGCTAAGTTAGGTGAAATGGATCGTTTATGGGCTAAGTTAGGTGAAATGGATCATTTATGAGCTAACCTAGGTGAAATGGATCGTTTATGAGCTAACCTAGGTGAAATGGGTCGTTTATGAGCTAACCTAGGTGAAATAGATCGTTTATGAGCTAACCTAGGTGAAATGGGTCATTTATGAGCTAACCTAGGTGAAATGGGTCGTTTATGAGCTAACATAGGTGAAATGAGTCGTTTATGAGCTAACCTAGGTGAAATGAGTCGTTTATGAGCTAACCTAGGTGAAATGGATCATCTTGGAGCTAACTTAGTTGAAATGAGTCGTTTATGAGCTAACTAAGGTGAAATGCCATGTTTTTGAGCTAACTAAGGTGAAATGGATCGTTTTTGACCTAAATTAGGTGAAATGGGTCATTTTGGAGCTAACCTAGGTGAAATGGGTCATTTTGGAGCTAACCTAGGTGAAATGTGTCATTTTAAAGCTAACATAGGTAAAATGGATCATTTAGGAGCTAATCTACGTAAAATGGGTCATTTTAGAGCTAACTTGGATAAATTGGATCACTTGTAAGCTAACTAAGGTAAAATGAGTCATTTTGAAGCTAACTTAGGTAAAATGGATCGTTTATGAGCTAACTAAGCTAAATATGCAATTTTTGACATAAGTAAGCTAAGTACATATCGTTTTAGAGCTAACTTAGGTAAAATGGATGGTTTATGAGGTCAGTAAGCTTATTAAGTCATTTTGGAGGAAAAGAAGCTAACTCTATGTCATTATGGTAAGCATATTGGAGGAAATAAAGCTAAGTCTAGGTCTTTATGCATTTGTTAAGCAAAACACTAGAGAAACTTACCATGATCAGGGAGGTGTAGGAGCGGGCTGGCTCGCGTCGCTAGCTGGAGAAGGATCGTGCGATGCGTTTCTGGAGTTAAGCTGCACCAAAGATCATTTCCAATGTCTCGTTAGCATTATGACACTCAAATGTTAAGACTAGCAAGTAATGTCCATTCAAATTAAACTCATCGTGCTCCCAGGAGCAATCACTGGCATCGGCGAAGCGGTCTGACCGGACTTCTCGCACACAGACTGCATATTTGGTTTTCACAACAAAGTCATACTAGTTAGTAATGAGACTCAAATGTTAAGACTAGCAAGTAATCTGCAGAAGAAACTTACCACAAGGAGCTCGAACATGGCCCTTGCCTGCATGTCATTCCATGCCCTCTCCTCCTCCAACATCTTTGTCGTCCTCTCCTCCAACTCCCGCTGCCTCTCCGCCGCCTCCGCCAGAAGTTTCTCCGTTCTATCTCTCTCACTCTGTTAGCAGCCTGCAACACCACTCACATGACCATTTGTAATCGTTGATGGAAGCGCACACAATGTAATGGAGAAAGATAACTAACCTTGAAGGCGAGTTGGACTGGCCGTTCACGAGGCCTTATCTCAGGAGCAGAGCTCGACTGACGCGCCTTGATCTCCGGGAGAGTGCTAGGACAACGGATAAGTCCATCTCCCATGGCTATGGAGCCATGGGACCTTCCGCCACCAGATGTCATCAGCAGCTCTGTATCAATGGGACCCTGGCTCGGGTTAAAGTCCTCCCCTTTCCCCGCCTTCCCCTGATCTCTATATTGCACGAGCTTGTCGTGGGCGGAGATGTTGGTGAAGTTCTTTGGATCATCGAGGTCAGATGCAAAGAATGCATTGACTTTCTTGTAAGGGCCAGTGTGGGCCATGGCATACAGGTTGTACACCTCTGGCACCTTATCCGCCTTATTGTAGCGTGCCTGAAAGAGAGAAACAAAGTAAATTAGTAATTAAAGGGCTAAAGCTAGCATGATGAATGAATTGCATGAATCATGAAGCAAACCACATACCTAGTTCCGCCCGTACTGAAATAAGTTGGAGCTGCCTTGGTGGTGTGGCACACCTTTCATTTGGGCACGTTTGTCCTTGGCCTCGTTGTGGGTGGCCCGCCATTCTTTTGAGCACCACGCATTGACCAACACCTCCCAACAATCCATCCGATCTGCACACCATCTCGGAGGGGCCTAAGTTAGCAAATAGAAACTTGAGCGCTACGGCTATGAATTACTAAATGAAGGAAGTAAGTACAAGGCCTTAAGAATTACCTTCATGTACTGCTCCTTACTCAAGAACTTATTGCGGCACTCCTGCTTGGGCTTCTTTATACCACGCCCAGCGTAGTAGTCTCGAACAGCCTGCACCCGAGCCTCATGCCGTAAGTTCTGAAGTAGGTGCTTGCACTCCTTGTCGATAACATCTGTCGCCTCCTCCTCGTATCCCTCCTCACACCTGTAGAATGTCTGCAATCAAATGAGACAATATTGATTAGTACAATTAATAACTAGCTAGTTGAAGATTTTTAATTGTGTAAAGGAGAAATTACCCAGAACTTTCTGATCACCACGTCTGCCCTCGTCTTGCACAAGACACCATCGATAATCTCACCCGGTGGGGCCGGGGCAGCCAAGTAGTGCTCCCAACTCAATCCAACCTCTGGAAGCCGACCCTCACCAGGCAACGTGACAAACCCCAGGAAGTTTTGCCGAATCAGAACTCCAAGGACGGAGTTGGGCCGGCGGACACTTTCATGGTGGTCCCAACCCCTGCAACATGACAAGGCCAACACATTAGTTATTTGAAAAAAAAATGAATGCAGAAGGTACAAAAAGATTAAATGCACTTACCTCTCCCCATCAGGGAAAATCAACCACCTCTGCTCGCGGGTCGCCGGCACGGACGGGAGCCATGTAGCACCACGCTGGTAGATGTTGCCCCCTCCTCCCCCTCCTCCTCAAAATCAGTCGGCTCCGTGCCATCATCAGCATGGCCACTCGGCTGCCCGCCATCATCAGCATGGCCACTCGGCTCCTCAGGCTGACCCGACCAGGTACCCCATCCAGACGTGTGCTCCTCCGGGGTCTCGTGGGCCCATCTCTCGTGGGCCGAAGGGCCGTCGACCCGAGGCTCGTGGGCCGAAGACCCGTGGACCGGAGGCTCGTGGACCGGAGTCCGTGTAGCGTCCTTCACAAACGAGTCCACCCTAGCAGTCACGTGCTCGGGTGAAACAGCTGGGGGCGGCGGCGAGGAAGGCGCCGTAAGAGTCACCCTACCTCCTCTCCCGCGACCACGTGCTCCACCTCCTCTCTTCTTCTTACCTCGTCCCCTGCTGGGCACCGCGATCGACGAAGAAGGCCCGGCGGTGTCGCCATACTGCCCAGCAACGCTCGACGGAGAGGTGCGTGTGGAATGGAAGACCTCACACCATGCGCCGACGAAGAAGGGGCCTCGGTGCGCTCCCGACCAGCGCCCACCATCTTTCAACACCTGCCATGACAAAGAATAAATGAAATTAGTACAACATAAAAAAAAGTACCGACATGAATAATAATATGTATATCACTTAAGTGTATCATCATCAAGTACAACATAAAAAAATTGAATACCTGACACTACTAATAATCTCGATCAGTATCATCAATAAATGCATAATCATCATCATCACTATAATCAACGATGGGCTCATAGGGTTCATTGGCATCAACATGTGCAAGGCCACCTTGACGTTATCGGTCAAGCATTGACAGGTCATCCGCAGCAGTAACCTCTTCTTGTTTCGGCTCTTCTTGTTCCTCCTCTGGGGTGATGTCGGATTCACTGTCGCTGTCTACTTCAATGTTTTGGGTGAAGTATAGCGGTTCTTGAAATGACTTTTGGAAAGACGTGTCTCTTGGAAGAATTCTCCTTCATATGTGTGTAACGCCCCGAGACCGACGCTCCAGAAGACTTCCAGCTACTCCGAGTTTCGTCGTGTGATTTGTTTTGTTTGTTGCATCATTTGCATTGCATCATGCCATCATGTCATTTTTTTTAAAAAAACTCAACTAAATAAATCGTATGGATCTTCGATCCATTTAAATCGAGGGATTTCACATGGTGATTCTCTTTACAACTTATCCTCTCGATATGTAGAGAGCTATAGTAATTATTCCCATTATGTGGAATTACCTTAACACACTTGCAAAAATCCCAATGCCTTTTATTATTTCAACTCTTGGCCTCTAACTTTGCCACTTGTCCTCTCATCATTTTCCGGAGCTTCACCTAATTTCTCAACATTTTTGGGCACTTCGAAAAACCTATCCTAGTTCAAACCCATTTGAATTTCAAATGAGTTTGAATTTAATCTTTCAATCATGGCCTTTCTATTTTTCTCGGAACAAACTCATTTTTGCGAGTCCGGAAAAATTATCTCCGTGCCCAAATTCTTCCTCTAACCTTCTCTTCTCTCTTTTCCTTTCTCCTATTTTTTTGTCTCTGTTTTTGTTAAGAGTAGAATCAAGAGAGGGAGAGAAGGGAGCCCAGCAGGCCATTTGGGCCCAGCTGCATCTAACCTAGCCGGCTCCAAGGCCCACTTCCCCGGCCCACCTAACCCTCTAACCTAGCCCGATCCCCTCGCATCTCCCCTCACTCCCTCGTTCGTCCACCGCCGCCAGGGAGAAGCCCCGCACATCGATCTCTCCCTCGTCTCGCTCCTCCCTCGATCCCTCTCCTCCTCTGTTTCCTACCGCCGCCGCGCACACACACACCCGCATAGCACCCCGCAGCCAGCGCCAGGAGCTCGCCTCTCCTTCGCCATGGCCTCACAGCCCGATCCCCATGGCGCCATGGTCGCCGCCAAGCTCTGCGCGCCAAGCCCTGCCCGACCTCCTCCTACGCCGTCGCCTCGCCATGGAGCAGCTTCGCTCGGGCCCCTTCTGCATCGAGCCGCGCCGCCGGCCAAGTCCCTCGACCCACCGACCAGAGCCGCCTCCTCCCTCACCTGCGGCCTCCTCCTCGCCCGCGCCACCACTTCTCCACCTCTCCTGGACCTCCGCCCGCCGGCCACAGGAGCCGCTGATGGCTGCCGTCCCGCGCTCCTCGCTCCCCTTGCCAGCCAGGAGCTCGTCCCCGAGCTCGGCCAACTCCGGCGGCCCCGGCGCCCGCGCCAAGCTTGCCGCCTCGCCATCTGGTTCCGCCTCAGCCATCCCCGAGCGCCACCGTCCGGCTCCCGTCGCCCCTTTGCAGGAGCAGCCCCATGCCCCGCCTCTGCCTTGTTCGAGCAGGGAGGAGGATGCGCCTCCGCTCGCCCTCATCGACCAGGAACGCCAAGGCCAAGACCAGCCCCGGGCCGGACCTCGTGTTCATCTACATCGCCAAGACCCTAGGCCTTTTGGTGTTGCTCTGTTTTGGAACGCCAAGTACCTCGACGCCGAAGACCTGTGTACAACTACTGTTTCCTGCCTAGAACGACTACCGTCGACGTGCATTTCGCCGTGAACCACTACCGTCGCCCCGAAGATGTTGGATTCGTCAAGTACCTCTCCGAAAACGAACGTGTACCACTACTTCCACAACGCCCGTGAACGTCTACTTCCCTCGACGACTCGAACCGCTCCAAAAATGCACGCTTCGAAGTTATAACCGCCGAGAACGATCGCCGTGGACCGATTGCATGTGTTGAATGAGATGCTCGAGTTTTGCACCGTGATCGAATCGTCCTTGCGATGCCCCTCTTTTGCCGTGCCACCGTCCCGTGGGAACCCGGTAGTCGGGAGCACCCCACCATCTCTAGCATGTTGCGCACATCCGCACGCCTCCTTTTGCACCGGTATCTCCATGAGCTACCGGAACCGGAATGTTGCCGTGGCACCATTTTTGTTTCGCCGCCGTGGCACCCTTTTTGTTCCGCCATGGTGACCAAATGCTTCATAACATGCTTATGTCAACATTTTCATAAAAATTGCATAAACTGGTATATGTCATCTGCATCATGATAATAACAATTAAAATGCTTAAAATTGGTGTTGCTTTAAATTGCTAAATGCATATGGGGATTTACCGGATTTGTTGTTTTTATATCCGGCCCCATTTAAATTGTTTAGATGGTATTGTTAGTTTAATTATGCCTCACCTCTTGCCATGTTTAATAACAGTTAATATTGTTGGATAGCATAACCGAGAGAGAACTAAATAATTGATGTGGTGTTCCGTCAACATGCACCTCGTTGCATATTGAGCTCCATTTAACTTGTAGTATTGTTTGTTGCACTTTGCCATGCCATGCTTCATTAAACCGGACATGCATCATACTCGTTTGTGCATCATGCCATGTTGATGTGTTGGTTATTTACTATGTTGTGTGCTTCTTTTCCGGTGATTGCTTCTTCGGGTTGGTTCCGATAACGTCGCATTTGTGAGGATCCGTTCAACTACGACCGTTTGTCTTCTTCTTGGATTCGTTCTTCTTCCTTGCGGGATCTCAGGCAAGATGATCATACCCTCGAAATCACTACTATCTTTGCTATGCTAGTTTGCTCGCTCTTGCTATGCCAATGCTACGATGCCTACCATTTGCTTGTCAGCCTCCCAAATTGCCATGTCAAACCTCTAACCCACCATGTCCTAGCAAACCGTTGATTGGCTATGTTACCGCTTTGCTCAGCCCCTCTTATAGCGTTGTTAGTTGCAGGTGAAGATTGAAGTTTGTTCCTTGTTGGAACATGGAGATGTTGTTCCTTGTTGGAACATGTTTACTTGTTGGGATATCACAATATATCTTACTTAATTAATGCATCTATATACTTGGTAAAGGGTGGAAGGCTCGGCCTTATGCCTGGTGTTTTGTTCCACTCTTGCCGCCCTAGTTTCCGTCATATCGGTGTTATGTTCCCGGATTTTGCGTTCCTTACACGGTTGGGCTATAATGGGAACCCCTTGACAGTTCGCCTTAAGTAAAGCTCCTCCAGCAATGCCCAACATTGGTTTTACCATTTGCGCTAACAACCTACCACCTTCCCTTGGGTTCTGCAGACTCAAGGGTCATCTTTATTCTAACCCCCCCGGGCCAGTGCTCCTCTGAGTGTTGGTCCGAACTGAGCTGCCTGCGGGGCCACCTCGGGGAAACTTGAGGGTTGGTTTTACTCGTAGCTAGTCTCATCTGAGTGTGCCCTGAGAAAGAGATATGTGCAGCTCCTATCGGGATTTGTCGGCACATTCGGGCGGTGTTGCTGGTTTAGTTTTACCCTGTCGAAATGTCTTGTTGTACCGGGATACCGAGTCTGATCGGAATGTCTCGGGTGGAGGTCTATTCCTTCGTTGACCGTGAGAGCTTGTCATGGGCTAAGTTGGGACACCCCTGCAGGGTATTATCTTTCGAAAGTCGTGCCCGCAGTTATGGACAGATGGGAATTTGTTAACGTCCGGTTGTAGAAAACCCGAAGTTGACCTTAATTAAAATACATCAACCGCGTGTGTAACCGTGATGGTCTCTTTCCGGCGGAGTCCGGAGAGTGAACACGGTTGTTGGAGTTATGCTTGACGTAGGTAGTCCAGGATCACTTCTTGATCATACCTTTATCGACCGTGCTTTGCCTTCTCTTCTCGCTCTCATTTGCGTATGTTAGCCACCATATATGCTAGTCGCTTGCTGCAGCTCCACCTCATACCTTTACCTTACCCATAAGCTTAAATAGTCTTGATCTCGCGGGTGCGAGATTGCTGAGTCCCCGTGGCTCACAGATACTTCCAAAACCAGTTTGCAGGTGCCTATGTTACCGAGCAGGTGACGCAACCAAGCTCAAGGAGGAGCTCGATGAAGATCTTGCCCTTTGTGTTGTTTCGTTCTAGTTGCTCAGTAGTGGAGCCCAGTTGGGGTCGATCGGGGACCTTTGTCGCATGTGGAGTTCTTCTTTTATTTTGGTTCCGTAGTCGGACCTTGATTGTATCTGGATGATGTAATGCTTTATTTATGTAATTGTGTGAAGTGGCGATTGTAAGCCAACTATGTATCTCTTTCCCTTATGTATTACATGGGTTGTGTGAAGATTACCTCACTTGTGACATTGCTTTCAATGCGGTTATGCCTCTAAGTCATGCTTCGACACGTGGGAGATATAGCCGCATCGAGGGCGTTATAAGTTGGTAATCAGAGCCTTCCCCGACCTTAGGAGCCCCACTGCTTGATCGTTTTTAGCGGCCGAGTTGTGTCTAGAAAAATATTTTGAGTCATTTAGGATTATATATATATCGGAGAGTTAGGAATTCTTTTTACTCCCCAGTCTCTTCATCGCTCTGGTAAGGCATCCTGACGTAGAGTTTTGACTCTTCTCTTCTCAAATTTCACTAAATTTTTTTTTAGGATCACGCGGGTATCTTGGAATCGTTCCGATGGTTTTATGATGAGAACATTGTCTTGGTGCCTCCTGTCAGGGGTTTAGTGGAAGTGTCCCGGGGAGTTGAGCTCTGAGGTGTTGTCGTCATAATTTTATCGTTGCAGTTCTGGAATACCTGAGTTTAGTACGCCGACATCGAAAATCTCTTTTATGCAGTTGTTGGTGAGATAACCCCGATAACCCAGTACTGAGGTGAGTACGGGAGTATTGCCATGACTTGTATAACGGATGATTTTCGAAGGTTGAGGTAGATGATTTCCGAAGGTTTCTTGGTTATGTGTTGAAGGATGGATACAGCTGGATGTAGGATTTGCTAGTTTGGGTGAGATATTATGCTTCCCCTGTATCCCCAACACCTGATTGCATAACCGGAAAATTTCGGGAGTTTCATAGGTGGGAATTCAAGTAGCTCTTAGGATATCTTTCCGACAGATGTATGATATGAAATTGGGGTTCGACGTCTAGTGGTCCGCCTATTCACGGTCGATTTTATAGTGGTCTCGTTGTGTCTTAAAGAGTCCTTGGCTATGCTGACTCGGGGACGCTTCGTATGTCATGTGCACTGCCTTGTACATGATGGTGCTGTACACTCGAGCCCGTGTAGGCCCCACCACGAAAACTTCGGACGAAATCTCTATCATATGTTTGTTCTGGCTTATTTTGCAAGCCAATCCTTTGTTTTTGTTTTGAGTTGTGGTATTCGAGTTGCTTCAATGTCAAGTGTTGATTCCATACCTTTCCGAAATGGTGTTCTCATACTCCGATGTGAATACCAATCCTTCTCGACAATCGAGATTGTCATGTCAATCCTTTTCAACCGGTGTGTCTCTCCTCAAGTGGATCCGTTCACGTCAACATTTGCAAGATCATTTATCACTTCTTCTCAACGGTGTTTGTTTCATCCGTCTCCAAGTTGCCTTTGTTTTTCCCACCCTCCCTCCCTTTTGTTTTTCTTCAAGGACTAAGATTTCTTCTTCAAGTATCCATTTTATTGATGGGAAGTTTCTCCATTCTTTTCCGTCAATGTTCTTATCCGGTGATTCTCATGAAGATTCTAATGGAGCTTCAAGTTCGTCATTCCTCGTTCTTTTCTTCTCCGGTGGATTTAATTCAAGCTTTGGTATTAAGCATACTCCTTTTCTTTTTTTTCTCCAATGCTTTTCTTATGCCGGTGCACCTCTTAATCATCCATCTCTCGCTATTAAATTGTTCTGGAGTGCTCAAGATATCTCGAAGATTCGTGTTTCCACTCTGCATTCGTTCAAGCTCTTTCGAGATTGGTATCTCATTCAAGTCATTTAATTCAACCGGTGCATTATCTCTCTTCAAATTGTTCAACGGTGTTCTTTTGAGTGGGCCCTAACCCACAGGTCTTTTCCCAGGATCTTACCTGACTCTTCTATTTTCCCAGAGCTATCCTAAATTCTTCTCCAAGTTTGACGTAAGAATGATTTATCATCAGTCAAATGTTTTCTCCAAGATCTTTCAAATTCTCTTCACCGTTGGCTCAACCTCTTCGTTTGGATTCTTCCGGAGTGTCTAAATAATTCTTGGTGGTGTTTCTCATCGTCATTCTCAGATATTGAAGACCGATGAAGATTTTTCCTCCATATCTATCCGCTCTCTCAGAGATTCGTGATTCTAGCTTGTTGCCATCCTCTCATAATTATTTGCGATTGTGAGATATTCTTTTTATCCATCCGGTGCAAATTCAGGAGTCTTTTCAGTTTGATTCTCTGAAGGCCATCATTTCGGGATTATTCATTCTCAGCTTTCAGTTATCACTCTCCAATTTTACCGGTGCATCAAGTGATCTCTAATCAGCTCGTGATCTCTGCGCTCTCATGTATCTAAATCCTCTCAAGCATCCTCGTTCATTTGCAAATTCTTCCGGTGATTCGTTACCTTTTATTCGTCCTTTTCAATTTTTACCGTGGTTCTTTCAAGATCTCTCTTCCTTGTTCATCATATCAATTCATTTGTTGTTCCAATCCTACCGGTGGTTCGTTGAAGACCTTCTCAAGTTTTGATATATCTCTTTTAATCATTTCTACAAGAATAAGTAGTATGCCAAATCCGTTGATTGTCATCAATTTAATTGGTGAAGGATAAGCATAACATAATTCTTATTCTTGTTCATCCAAGTGATTAATTCTTTATTCCGGAGGCCCTTAAAATTCTCGGTTTCATTTGTTTCATCTTCTCTTTTTCCCGGAGTTCCAAGCTCTAATTATCACGGAGATCCATCTAAATCACTGCAAGGTTTCACCTTGTGTTTTCAACTTCTTTTTCCTTCCATTGGATCATCTTTTTGTTACCGGAGTTCTTCATGGAGGTTCTACATCATGGTTCATCAAGGATTTATTTCCTTCTTGAAGTTTTCATCGAGATTCTTTTAAGGAGCTTAAGCAGCTTCTTGTAATCCGGAGTGCAATTCTTTCGACCTTATCTTTTGAGGTGGTGTTATGTCATTTTGACAGTTTCATTCATGTTTCATGACTCACATGTTGTCAAGAATGAGATATTTTAAATCCATCAACCTATTCGTTGGAATTATCTTGAGTTATATTCCACCTAAAGCCTTCCCTAAGGTATGTTGCTATTTGTGGTGCTTGCCAATGATCCAAGTTATCTCTTTATCATCTTGGTGGAAGAAGTGTTCATCTCTTCGTTAATCTCAAGCAATTGTTTCCGTTAGTGGCCGTTTGTCACCTCATAATTTTGAGATGTTTCCATAAGACCACTACAAGCTTATTCTTTTCGTTTCGTTGTTGGTTTTCCAACAACTCCGTTCAATCCTTCTTTTTAAGGAGGCTCTTCCAAATTCAATTGTGGTAGAAGTTGTCATTTTCTTCTCCGTCCCTTTATCCCAACGGTCTAACTTCTATTCTTTCGTTACGGAGGCATTGTGATGTTATGCTCTTCACACATCACCTCGTTTGGTGAGGATGGTCTTCTTTTCTTGCTTATCCAGTTAACCGGAGTGTTGTGTCATCTCTTCAAGTTCTTTTCATTTTTATCAAGTTTTCCTTCTTTCAGTCGGAGTGCTGCCCAAATTATATCAATCTTATTCCTTCTCTATCTAGTTTTAACCGGAGTGTCCTGCCTTTTTCTTTCAAGTTCTTTTTCATCTTATGAAGTCTTGCATCTCTTTTCAACCGGAGTGCTGTCCGATTTTGATCTTCGTTGTTCCTTGTTTATCTCGTTTCAACCAGAGTGATTTCAATTCCTTCTTGTCCATTGTACTCGTCATTCATAGCTTTGCAACCTTCAAGTTCTCGTAATGTTCCTTGTTCCTCTTTCTAACGGATTGTTTGCAATCTCGTTCATCTCCTTTGTATTCTTTCTTTCAATTTTTTCAACCTCTCAAGGTTCTTTGGTTTCACTCTTTTGTCGAAGAAGCAACTTAGTTTTACCTCTTCTCTTCCTCTTCCGTTTCTCTCCGGTGCCATCCTAGATCTCGGGACGAGATCCTCTTGTAGTGGTGGAGTGTTGTAACGCCCCGAGACCGACGCTCCAGAAGACTTCCAGCTACTCCGAGTTTCGTCGTGTGATTTGTTTTGTTTGTTGCATCATTTGCATTGCATCATGCCATCATGTCATTTTTTAAAAAAAACTCAACTAAATAAATCGTATGGATCTTCGATCCATTTAAATCGAGGGATTTCACATGGTGATTCTCTTTACAACTTATCCTCTCGATATGTAGAGAGCTATAGTAATTATTCCCATTATGTGGAATTACCTTAACACACTTGCAAAAATCCCAATGCCTTTTATTATTTCAACTCTTGGCCTCTAACTTTGCCACTTGTCCTCTCATCATTTTCCGGAGCTTCACCTAATTTCTCAACATTTTTGGGCACTTCGAAAAACCTATCCTAGTTCAAACCCATTTGAATTTCAAATGAGTTTGAATTTAATCTTTCAATCATGGCCTTTCTATTTTTCTCGGAACAAACTCATTTTTGCGAGTCCGGAAAAATTATCTCCGTGCCCAAATTCTTCCTCTAACCTTCTCTTCTCTCTTTTCCTTTCTCCTATTTTTTTGTCTCTGTTTTTGTTAAGAGTAGAATCAAGAGAGGGAGAGAAGGGAGCCCAGCAGGCCATTTGGGCCCAGCTGCATCTAACCTAGCCGGCTCCAAGGCCCACTTCCCCGGCCCACCTAACCCTCTAACCTAGCCCAATCCCCTCGCATCTCCCCTCACTCCCTCGTTCGTCCACCGCCGCCAGGGAGAAGCCCCGCACATCGATCTCTCCCTCGTCTCGCTCCTCCCTCGATCCCTCTCCTCCTCTGTTTCCTACCGCCGCCGCGCACACACACACCCGCATAGCACCCCGCAGCCAGCGCCAGGAGCTCGCCTCTCCTTCGCCATGGCCTCACAGCCCGATCCCCATGGCGCCATGGTCGCCGCCAAGCTCTGCGCGCCAAGCCCTGCCCGACCTCCTCCTACGCCGTCGCCTCGCCATGGAGCAGCTTCGCTCGGGCCCCTTCTGCATCGAGCCGCGCCGCCGGCCAAGTCCCTCGACCCACCGACCAGAGCCGCCTCCTCCCTCACCTGCGGCCTCCTCCTCGCCCGCGCCACCACTTCTCCACCTCTCCTGGACCTCCGCCCGCCGGCCACAGGAGCCGCTGATGGCTGCCGTCCCGCGCTCCTCGCTCCCCTTGCCAGCCAGGAGCTCGTCCCCGAGCTCGGCCAACTCCGGCGGCCCCGGCGCCCGCGCCAAGCTTGCCGCCTCGCCATCTGGTTCCGCCTCAGCCATCCCCGAGCGCCACCGTCCGGCTCCCGTCGCCCCTTTGCAGGAGCAGCCCCATGCCCCGCCTCTGCCTTGTTCGAGCAGGGAGGAGGATGCGCCTCCGCTCGCCCTCATCGACCAGGAACGCCAAGGCCAAGACCAGCCCCGGGCCGGACCTCGTGTTCATCTACATCGCCAAGACCCTAGGCCTTTTGGTGTTGCTCTGTTTTGGAACGCCAAGTACCTCGACGCCGAAGACCTGTGTACAACTACTGTTTCCTGCCTAGAACGACTACCGTCGACGTGCATTTCGCCGTGAACCACTACCGTCGCCCCGAAGATGTTGGATTCGTCAAGTACCTCTCCGAAAACGAACGTGTACCACTACTTCCACAACGCCCGTGAACGTCTACTTCCCTCGACGACTCGAACCGCTCCAAAAATGCACGCTTCGAAGTTATAACCGCCGAGAACGATCGCCGTGGACCGATTGCATGTGTTGAATGAGATGCTCGAGTTTTGCACCGTGATCGAATCGTCCTTGCGATGCCCCTCTTTTGCCGTGCCACCGTCCCGTGGGAACCCGGTAGTCGGGAGCACCCCACCATCTCTAGCATGTTGCGCACATCCGCACGCCTCCTTTTGCACCGGTATCTCCATGAGCTACCGGAACCGGAATGTTGCCGTGGCACCATTTTTGTTTCGCCGCCGTGGCACCCTTTTTGTTCCGCCATGGTGACCAAATGCTTCATAACATGCTTATGTCAACATTTTCATAAAAATTGCATAAACTGGTATATGTCATCTGCATCATGATAATAACAATTAAAATGCTTAAAATTGGTGTTGCTTTAAATTGCTAAATGCATATGGGGATTTACCGGATTTGTTGTTTTTATATCCGGCCCCATTTAAATTGTTTAGATGGTATTGTTAGTTTAATTATGCCTCACCTCTTGCCATGTTTAATAACAGTTAATATTGTTGGATAGCATAACCGAGAGAGAACTAAATAATTGATGTGGTGTTCCGTCAACATGCACCTCGTTGCATATTGAGCTCCATTTAACTTGTAGTATTGTTTGTTGCACTTTGCCATGCCATGCTTCATTAAACCGGACATGCATCATACTCGTTTGTGCATCATGCCATGTTGATGTGTTGGTTATTTACTATGTTGTGTGCTTCTTTTCCGGTGATTGCTTCTTCGGGTTGGTTCCGATAACGTCGCATTTGTGAGGATCCGTTCAACTACGACCGTTTGTCTTCTTCTTGGATTCGTTCTTCTTCCTTGCGGGATCTCAGGCAAGATGATCATACCCTCGAAATCACTACTATCTTTGCTATGCTAGTTTGCTCGCTCTTGCTATGCCAATGCTACGATGCCTACCATTTGCTTGTCAGCCTCCCAAATTGCCATGTCAAACCTCTAACCCACCATGTCCTAGCAAACCGTTGATTGGCTATGTTACCGCTTTGCTCAGCCCCTCTTATAGCGTTGTTAGTTGCAGGTGAAGATTGAAGTTTGTTCCTTGTTGGAACATGGAGATGTTGTTCCTTGTTGGAACATGTTTACTTGTTGGGATATCACAATATATCTTACTTAATTAATGCATCTATATACTTGGTAAAGGGTGGAAGGCTCGGCCTTATGCCTGGTGTTTTGTTCCACTCTTGCCGCCCTAGTTTCCGTCATATCGGTGTTATGTTCCCGGATTTTGCGTTCCTTACACGGTTGGGCTATAATGGGAACCCCTTGACAGTTCGCCTTAAGTAAAGCTCCTCCAGCAATGCCCAACATTGGTTTTACCATTTGCGCTAACAACCTACCACCTTCCCTTGGGTTCTGCAGACTCAAGGGTCATCTTTATTCTAACCCCCCCGGGCCAGTGCTCCTCTGAGTGTTGGTCCGAACTGAGCTGCCTGCGGGGCCACCTCGGGGAAACTTGAGGGTTGGTTTTACTCGTAGCTAGTCTCATCTGAGTGTGCCCTGAGAAAGAGATATGTGCAGCTCCTATCGGGATTTGTCGGCACATTCGGGCGGTGTTGCTGGTTTAGTTTTACCCTGTCGAAATGTCTTGTTGTACCGGGATACCGAGTCTGATCGGAATGTCTCGGGTGGAGGTCTATTCCTTCGTTGACCGTGAGAGCTTGTCATGGGCTAAGTTGGGACACCCCTGCAGGGTATTATCTTTCGAAAGCCGTGCCCGCGGTTATGGGCAGATGGGAATTTGTTAACGTCCGGTTGTAGAAAACCCGAAGTTGACCTTAATTAAAATACATCAACCGCGTGTGTAACCGTGATGGTCTCTTTCCGGCGGAGTCCGGAGAGTGAACACGGTTGTTGGAGTTATGCTTGACGTAGGTAGTCCAGGATCACTTCTTGATCATACCTTTATCGACCGTGCTTTGCCTTCTCTTCTCGCTCTCATTTGCGTATGTTAGCCACCATATATGCTAGTCACTTGCTGCAGCTCCACCTCATACCTTTACCTTACCCATAAGCTTAAATAGTCTTGATCTCGCGGGTGCGAGATTGCTGAGTCCCCGTGGCTCACAGATACTTCCAAAACCAGTTTGCAGGTGCCTATGTTACCGAGCAGGTGACGCAACCAAGCTCAAGGAGGAGCTCGATGAAGATCTTGCCCTTTGTGTTGTTTCGTTCTAGTTGCTCAGTAGTGGAGCCCAGTTGGGGTCGATCGGGGACCTTTGTCGCATGTGGAGTTCTTCTTTTATTTTGGTTCCGTAGTCGGACCTTGATTGTATCTGGATGATGTAATGCTTTATTTATGTAATTGTGTGAAGTGGCGATTGTAAGCCAACTATGTATCTCTTTCCCTTATGTATTACATGGGTTGTGTGAAGATTACCTCACTTGCGACATTGCTTTCAATGCGGTTATGCCTCTAAGTCGTGCTTCGACACGTGGGAGATATAGCCGCATCGAGGGCGTTATAATGTGTCTGGGTTAATGTAGCGCCCGAGACCGACGTGCCAGGTGTCCTCCAGTTTTTCGCTGTTGTTGCCTTGTCATTGCTTGCGTGTCATGCATTGCATATCATGTCATCATGTGCATTTCATTTGCATACATGTTCGTCTCATGCATCTGAGCATTTTCCCCATTGTCCGTTTTGCAATCCGGCGCTCCTATGTCATCTGTTGTCCCCTTTCTACCTCTTTTCATGTGCGAGTGTTAAACGTTTTTGGATTGGACCGAGACTTGCCATGCGGCCTTGGTTTACTACCGGTAGACTGCCTGTCAAGTTACGTGCCATTTGGACTTCGTTTGGTATTCCAACGGTTAACCGAGGGACCAAAAAGGCCTCGTGTGTGTTGCAGCCCAACACCCTTCCAAAGTGACCCAAAACCCACCTAAACCTCCTCCATCATCTTGGTCGTTCGATCACGATCGCGTGGCCAAAAACCGCACCTCATTTGGACTCTCCTAGCTCCCTCTACCTATAAATATGTGCTCCCCTCCCGAAATTCGCGGATGAACCCTAGCCTTCCTCTACCTCGCGCCGCCGGACATGTCCGTCCGCGCCGGACGCGTCCGTCGGCCACCTCACTCCGGCCAATCCGGCCTCGCCACGTTAGCCGAGCCGCCGGCGTGTCCAACCGAGCGCCGCCACCTGGCCTGCCCCGCCGCCTTTCCCGCGCGGGCCCGGGAGGCCTAGATCCGCCCCCCGGCCCGGAGCGCCGCCGCCGCCCGAGGCCCTCGCCTCCTCCGCCCAGCGCCGCCGCGGCCTCGCCGGTGTGGCCCGCCACCACCGCATCCCGCCGGCGCCGGCCTCGCTCCCGACGTGCACCGCGCCACCGCTCTGGTTCCTCGCCGGCGCCGCCATACGTGTCACCGCGCCGGTCGCCTTCCACCGCCGCCCACGGACCTCCTCGCCGGCGTCGCCCAACGGCACCGCCCCCGCGCCATGCTCGCCGGAGCTCCACCGCCCTCCGCCGTCGTTCGTCGCCGGAATCCGCTCCGGCCAGATCCGGGGGAGTGGGATGAGATCCACCACTCCCCTGATCCAAACGTGCGGCCGCGCCCTGGTTCGCTCCGTCCCGGATCCCTCTGTCCCGCGTTGACTTTCGCGGAGGTTAATATTTCACTAAGTCCCCGAGATTTCTAGATTCAAATGACCATGTTCATCATGTCTTAACTTTGCATCCGTAGCTCCGTTTTGCGTGTATAGCATATCAAAATGTTCGTCTCAGAGAGTACATCATTTCATCTCATTGCATCATTTTCATTTGAGCTCATCTTGATTCCCGAAATTCTGTTGGAAGAGAGCTATTTGAGATAATTGTCAGATCTGCTGCATCAAATAGCTATTTGTCATTTTTTCCATGATTAATGTGTGCATGATATGCCCCCGAGCTCTACATGTGTTTTGTTATATGCCATGCCATCTTTATAGTGGTGCTTGCCATGTATTTTTATGATATGTGTGGTGACTAGCACAAACTTGCACAGTGGTGCATTCGTTAATGCTGATTTCAGGGACTTAGAATTTCACTAAGTCCTTGTCCTGTTTTTATCAATATGACATATGTTCATGTTGTTTCCTAGTGATCTGTGCCTCTTTTGAGGATGATCAGTAAGGATGATTTGTTAATATTGTGGTGCTCTATCCATCCATGTCTTTGTTTGCAATTATGGAGCACCCTAGCTTGAGTAAATCGAGCTCTACTTTTGTTATTTCGTGAATCCTGGCAGATTGTTGACTCGTTAGCGATTTTACCGATGATGTTGTTGTTGATCCGTGCATACCCTCGAAATCACTTCTATTTTTGCTTGCTAGTTGCTCGATCTTTTGCTATGCCTATGCTGCGATACCTACCACTTGCTTATCATGCCTCCCATATTGTTGAACCAAGCCTCTAACCCACCTTGTCCTAGCAAACCGTTGTTTGGCTATGTTACCGCTTTGCTCAGCCCCTCTTATAGCGTTGTTAGTTGCAGGTGAAGATTGAAGTTTGTTCCTTATTGGAACATGGAGATGTTGTTCCTTGTTGGGACATGTTTACTTGTTGGGATATCACAATATATCTTATTTATTTAATGCATCTATATACTTGGTAAAGGATGGAAGGCTCGGCCTTATGCCTAGTGTTTTGTTCCACTCTTGCCGCCCTAGTTTCCGTCATATCGGTGTTATGTTCCCGGATTTTGCGTTCCTTACGCGGTTGGGTTGTAATGGGAACCCCTTGACAGTTCGCTTTGAATAAAACTCCTCCAGCAAGGCCCAACCTTGGTTTTACCATTCACCACCTAGCCTCTTTTTCCCTTGGGTTAGGCCAGCCCAAGGGTCATCTTTATTTTTAACCCCCCTCGGGCCAGTGCTTGTCTAAGTGTTGGTCCGAACTGAGTAGACTGCGGGGCCACCTCGGGAAAACTTGAGGGCTGGTTTTACTCGTAGGATGTCTCATCCGGTGTTGCCCTGAGAACGAGATATGTGCAGCTCCCATCAAGATGTCGGCGCATCGGGCGGCTTTGCTGGTCTTGTTTTACCATTGTCGAAATGTCTTGTAACCGGGATTCCGAGTCTGATCGGGTCTTCCCGCTAGAAGGAATATCCTTCGTTGACCATGAGAGCTTGTGATGGGCTAAGTTGGGACACCCCTGCAGGGATTTGAACTTTCGAAAGCCGTGCCCGCGGTTATGGGCAGATGGGAATTTGTTAACGTCCGGTTGTAGAAAACCTAAAGTTGACCTTAATTAAAATACATCAACCGCGTGTGTAACCGTGATGGTCTCTTTCCGGCGGAGTCCAGGAAGTGAACACGGTGTTGGAGTAATGCTTGACGTAGGTTGTTCTAGGATCACTTCTTGATCATAGTTGTTCGACCGTGCTTTTGCCTTCTCTTATCGCTCTCATTTGCGTATGTTAGCCACCATATATGCTAGTCGCTTGCTGTAGCTCCACCTCATACCTTTTACCCTTCCTATAAGCTTAAATAGTCTTGATCGCGAGGGTGTGAGATTGCTGAGTCCCCGTGACTCACAGATACTTCCAAAACCAGTTTGCAGGTGCCAATGAAACCGAGCAGGTGACGCAACCAAGCTCAAGGAGGATCTCATTGAAGATCTTATCCTTTATGTTGTTTCGTTCTAGTTGATCAGTAGTGGAGCCCAGCTGGGACGATCGGGGATCTGTGTAGCTTTTGGGGTAGTCTTCTTTTATTTTGGTTCCGTAGTCGGACCTTGATTGTATTTGGATGAATGTAATGCTTTGTTCATGTATTTGTGTGAAGTGGCGATTGTAAGCCAACTATGTATCTCTTTCTCTTATGTATTACTCCCTCCGTTCCTTTATATAAGGTGTATTTGTTTTTTGATAAAATTTCAGAATGTAAGGTGCATTTCTTATGATTCCTCATAATTCCCTTGTTAGCCCTCCAGAAAAAGGGACATTATCTCTCTCCTGATTGTCTGTATCTCTGCTTGTAGCAAAAGAAGGAAACTATCTCTCTGTCGATTGCATGTACCTGATAATTTCCTCGACTAACCGATTTGCTTGCCACTAACAAATAAATTTGCCAAGGGTAATTTTGTCCTAGCATGTCTATAATTATGTGCTTGGTCACCGTGCCAAAAATAATACACCTTACATAAAGGAACGGAGGGAGTACATGGGTTGTGTGAAGATTACCTCACTTGCGACATTGCTTTCAATGCGGTTATGCCTCTAAGTCGTGCTTCGACACGTGGGAGATATAGCCGCATCGAGGGCGTTACAGTTAATGTGAGGTTCATAATCCTCTTCCTTTGGGGGAGAAAGTCTAGCACGTGGCGGCACTTCATAAACGACATCCCAACCTTTCAGATTTGGATTAGTTTGGCAGGCCCATGGTAGATAGAATACTTGGGTCGCTTGTTGTGCCGTAATATAGACATCAGGAACATCTAAATGGGTGCTTTGGTTGATTTCAACTAGCCCTATATGTTCATGAGTCCTTCTAGTCTCCTTCGGCTGAAACCAATAACATTTGAAGACTACGACATTCGGTGGGTTTTCACCATAGAACAGAAGTTCATAAATTGCTTCAACTCTCCCATAATACTCGGTACCTCCTTCGTCGATAGCAGATACACCGCAATTTGTAGACTTTCGGTCGGCCATAGATAGCTCTTTGCCATAGGTACGAAAGCGATACCCGTTGATGTCGTACTTGTCAAATGAACGGACCTTATAGTCAAAACCATTAGCAACTTGTCTCAATTCGGCGTCCATAGACTCTGAATTAGCCTACAAGTTTAATATGAAAGGATTGTTGCATTACGCACAAATTAGCGAATGAAATGAAATTGTCTAATAGAAATTACCGTTTGTTTGAACCAAGAGATGAAACTGGGATAGCCGCCTCCTTGCTTTGCGAGAAGCTCATACTCTTCGACGGAATCCTTTTGGATCTCTGCTCCATACGAGAATATGGCGACGTATCGACTGTATGACATATCCAGGAATAAGAGCAGTTCAAAGGAAATAGAAGTTGCGAAACAATGTATCGAGAACTTACTCGATGTACGGCCGCACTTCTATCAGGTTGTTGAAGATATACAACGAAATGGTCCGCCATTATTCGTTATCCAAAGATACTGGATGTGAAACACTAGCTGGTGCGAGATTCCCTTTGAATAGGCTGAGGTTGGATCCACCCTTTTTAGGGTCGTCAGCATTGTATTGAGGCTTCGGATTATGCAAATGACGATTTTTGGCTTCATAGTGTGCTGTTACGAAGTTTGCCGCCTCCTCTGTGATGAATGCCTCAGCCATCGATGCTTTAATTCTATGTTTATTTTTACATTTTTCTCAAAGCGTCTTCTGCATCCTCTTAGTTGGGTAGCACCAACGATTTTGCACGGGCCCCCCAATCTTGCATCGGTTGGGAGATGCAAAATCAAATGCTGCATTGGATTAAAGAAGCCTGGTGGAAAGATCTTCTCTAACTTGCAGATCAACTCCGGCGCCAACTCTTCCATTTCTTCTAGCACGCCAGGCGATAGTTCTTCCGCACAAAGAACACGGAAGAAATAGCTGAGTTCTGCCAGTACTAGCCATTCATCCTCCGGGATGAAGCCACGCAACATCACCGGTATTACCCGCTCAATCCATATGTGCCAATCATGACTCTTAGACCAAATATCTTCAATTTATCAAGATTCGCTCCCCTCTTTAGATTCGCTACATACCCATCGGGGAACATCAACTGCTGTTGCACCCACAAGATAATTTCCCTCATAGCTGGCCTTCCTAGATTGAATCATGCCTTTGGCTTCGTCCAGTTCTGCTTTCCTTTCGGTTCTTTCATGTTTTGTAACGGCCTATCACATAGCGCCTCCAGATCGAGTCTAGCCTTAGTATTATCCTTTGACTTCCCATCTATGCCGAACAATGTACCAAAAAGTGCCTCGGCGATATTCTTCTCAGTGTGCATCACGTCGATGTTGTGTGGGCAAAGGAGGTCTTTGAAGTAAGGCAGATCCCATAAGCATGTTTTGTGAGTCCACGCGTGCTTAGTATTATACCCCTTGAAGTACCCTGGATGTTGTGGATCTGGCTCGAGAGCGTTTAACTGATCCAGGATCTGTTGGCCTGTTAATGCAGGTGGTGCAGAGTTTTTGACAACTCTACCTCTGATGAAGTTCTTCTTGTCTTTCCTGAACTTATGGCGAGGATCCAGGAACTGTCTATGCATGTCGAAGCAAGAAAACTTGCGACCGGCCTGAAGCCAATGAAACTCAAGAGCTCCCTTGCATGTGGGGCACGGGAACCTTCCATGCACACACCAGCCAACGAATAGCGCATACGCCGGCAAGTCATGCGTCGAGTACATGTACCAGACACACATTATGAAGTTCCGTTTGCTATAGGCCTCGTATGTCTTGAACCCGTTATCCCAGGCTTCTTGCAATTCGTCCTTAAGCGGCTGCATGTACACATTCATATTTTTCCCCGGATAGTTGGGCCCTGGAATTATCAACGTCAGGAAAATGTTCTTTCTTTGCATAATCTGTCCAGGGGGAGATTGAGTGGAAAGACAAATACGGGCCAACAACTGTATTGGGCTGCCGTCATACCAAACACATTGAACCCATCCGTGCTGATGCCGACTCGAGGATGCCTCGGATCTGCCGCTTTGTCAGCATGTAATTCATCAAACTTTTTCCACGCAACACCATCCGATGTGTGTACCATCATCAGATTCCCATCTGCATCTAGTTCAGTTCTTTTGCCTGTTTTGTGCCATGTCATCTGTCTGGCCGTCTCTTCGACCATGAAAAGACGTTGAAGTCTTGGTACGATTGGCATATACCGAAGAACACTAACGGGGATTTTGGTTTGTGTCTTCTCACCCATACCGTTGTCTACCACAATATACCTGGAAGACTTGCAAATGGGACAATAGTTCAAGTCCGCATAGTCAAGCCTAAATAAGGCACATCCTTTCTCACAGGCATGTATCTTCTCATAGGGCATCTTCAGTGCACGGAGGATTTTGTCTGACTGGTACAGGTTTGCAGGCATTACATGGCCTTTGGGTAGAAAGCGTCCAAATACTGTCATAATTGCGTCATAGCATTCTCTGCCCAAGTTGAACTGAGCCTTCAGAGCCATTACTTGTGAGATGGCATCCAACTGACAAAGCTCAGTGCGCTCGTGGAGAGGACGTTTTGAAGACTCCAACATTTCATTGAAGTCCTTTGCAGATTCCTCCATCTCCTCGTCCGAATCCCGAGCATCATCATAGTCTTGCACCATGTTTTCCATCTTGGTACCATGCTCGTCGGTGCGACGACGATCTACCTCAGCTCGGTCACGTTGGGCAGACTCACCATGAAATGTCCACACCGTATAATCGGGCGTAAAACCACTCTTCTGCAGGTGTTTGCCCATTTTAGCCTCTGTCCTCTTTTCCCAATTGCCGCACCGGAAACAGGGGCACCAGGTTTTCTTTTGGCCATTTGCAAATGCGGCTTGCACAAACCCCTTGGTTTTTGTGAACCATTCAGCGCTCCATTTGTTCTGACCAGTGTGACCGGTATACATCCACGCACGATCACTCATCTTGACTTTTAGAGCTACTGGACACACAACAATTATATATGTAATTCACCATGTATATATTCATCAGTTGATCTACTTTGTCAATTTTATTACGTCCATGCAACCTACACTCTAATAGGTAATGATAGGTCCTAATCCCACCCGTGTATGTGTAGATTGGGTTCATTTTCCCATGCTATGCTCCGGATCCAACGCAAAATTTTGGCAGCACCTCCCCGCTGTTCTCCTGATACACGTCTCTGCAATAAACAGAGAGGATGTGTACCCGGAGAACAACAGGGGAGGCACTGACGAAATTTATGCGTCGGATCCGGAGCAAAGCATATGGGAAAACGAACCCAGTCTACACATACTCGGGTTGTCCATGGATAGCGTTGGACAATTCGAAAGAATTAAGGTTATAAATATGCAAATTCATGCATATTTATAACTATGACGCTTTCGAACGGGAGACACATATTGGTTACGCATACTGATGATTCAAGACACATATATAGCTAGCTATCAAGTTTCATCGGAATAGATCAAATAATTAATGGGGGAGGAGGACATGTCATTTGTGCTCACCCACGAACGAAGGGGCAGAGCTCGTCAAACGCACGGCGAGGTCGTCGAACACCAAACCTCACAGCGATGAAACAACTGCACATTTAAAACTACCCGATCAACACAATTATATATGATGTTTTTCATAACAAAATCGAAAAATATATGACCTAACTAATAATTCACAAATATATGACCCCGTCGGCCTCTCGAAGGCCAAAGAACACCTTTTCGGGAGGTGTCGGGGGTCGGGGTGTTGTGTCGGGGTCGGGGTGCT
>NC_041384.1:40833167-40833797 GCF_002162155.2 Triticum dicoccoides | reverse complement strand
ACGGGGCCGCGGTGGCACCAGAGCGGGGGGCCGGTGGGGCGGAGGGGTGGTGGGGCGACGGGGCGGCGGCGACGGCGCGCGTGTGAGGAGGGAGAGAAACAGAGAGAGGGGGCGGGGTGGGGCGCGGCCGTTAGATATGTTAAATCTTTGCCGTTCGCTAGCAGACGGCAAAGAGGGGGGCGTTAAGTTTTTTTAAGCAGCTCGTCAGTGGGGCCCCCTCCCTCTTTGCCGTCTGCTAGCCGACGGCAAAGAATCTTTGCCGTCTGCTTTTGGGCAGCTGATGGCAAAGAGCTTCTTTGCCGTCTGCTAGCTGACGGTAAAGAGCTGGCAGATGGCAAAGTAGCTGATTCCAGTAGTGCATGTACCACTGTGGGCATCATCACCACCTCAATTGTGCACCAGCTCCAACTTGATCAAAAAGCACAACCTTCATCTATATTGTCCGCTGAAAGGTAGCTCTATAGGGCACAACCTTGACTTAAACATCATTTCACTCTAATTGTGAAGACAATGTGAGATCTGGTCATAGTCTAAAATATGTGCACATGAACTATCAAAGGCCATGCTATAAAAATATTAGCATTGGTATATTGCTCATGAGTGGTTACAAACCGAATGGTTGCAAAAATA
>NC_041384.1:40814790-40833157 GCF_002162155.2 Triticum dicoccoides | reverse complement strand
GGCAAAGAGGGGGGCGTTAAGTTTTTTTAAGCAGCTCGTCAGTGGGGCCCCCTCCCTCTTTGCCGTCTGCTAGCCGACGGCAAAGAATCTTTGCCGTCTGCTAGCGGACGGCAAAGAACTGGCTGATGGCAAAGCAGGTCTTTGCCATCAGTCAGTTCTTTGCCGTCTGCTTTTGGGCAGCTGATGGCAAAGAGCTTCTTTGCCGTCTGCTAGCTGACGGTAAAGAGCTGGCAGATGGCAAAGTAGCTGATTCCAGTAGTGCATGTACCACTGTGGGCATCATCACCACCTCAATTGTGCACCAGCTCCAACTTGATCAAAAAGCACAACCTTCATCTATATTGTCCGCTGAAAGGTAGCTCTATAGGGCACAACCTTGACTTAAACATCATTTCACTCTAATTGTGAAGACAATGTGAGATCTGGTCATAGTCTAAAATATGTGCACATGAACTATCAAAGGCCATGCTATAAAAATATTAGCATTGGTATATTGCTCATGAGTGGTTACAAACCGAATGGTTGCAAAAATATACTGATCAATATGTGTCTGGATTGGACATTCCTGAAATGGTGATAAATAGAATAAGTTAAAAGAGAAAATATGATTACCTAATATATTTTGCAGTGGAGATTTCTTAGAATTACATAAAGCCATCAATTTATACAAAAATACATGGGATCAATGATGTTGTGACTGGGGCAAAATACAAAAAATATTCATGAGAAAGTTGCATCACTGGTTGTGCAATTGTGCCCAGTGTGATTTTTTAACAAAAAAGTTTCGTAATTAAGCACGTGAAGCAACTCTTCTTTACATCTTTCATACCATTCAAAGGGGAACTATACCAATCAAAGGACCGATAAGTTGGCACCAAAACAGAATTAATATTGACCCAGAGAATAAAACATATTTGACTTAATGGAAGATGAAAGAGAAGAGAAAAAATACCAAAATACACATCGAAGGAAATGGAAAATTTCACCCCGCGACTGAAGAAAATAGAATTAGGCCTTCACTATCTTGCAACCTCGAAGTTTCTTCATCATGCCTGCAACCTTATGATATGAAACCAAGCTACTACTGACCAAGAAATGTCCAGCATTACATTTGTAGCTGTCAAATTTTGCAGCATCATATATACTGGACAATCTGATCATGTTGATGGCTGCATGCTATTGAGTTTTTAGAGAACTCTACACCATCATAATCTTCTTTAACACGCAAAAGAACACAAGGGTCTTCTCCAGGAGCATTGAAATAGCCACCATAAGAATAATTCATCCTGCAGATCATTATAGTTTTGGCGAAGTATTGTATGCAATGGGCGTGCAATACGACATCGAAGAATTTAACAAGTGTTTTTCACTTGCCTGAATGATGTGATGTTACTTGCATAGCCTTGGTCTTGTTCTTCTCAGAGCAGACAATACAACTTTCTTTAGTCTGAATGTCATATCATGATAGTTGAATCAGAAACAGATCAGCACACCCTTGTTTTAACATTGCCATTCATTATGAGAGCCAGAACCATATCAGCGCACCAGTGTCTCGCGTTTTCCCACTGTCGTTATCGCTGCAACATGATGAAGATGAGTGTTTTGAATATCAGTATTTGACTAATTCATCTATAAATACACAAGAACTGAAAAGTCAGTTTCAGTTCTCTGAAACAAACTACACAAGATAGACACAATACTGATATATTCCCCCGCGTGCGAATCCACTGCCCATTCGAATGAAAAACATACGTTCCATGGTATGGTGAAAGCAAGAATGAGTGTTAACCACATGGCTGCAGAACTTGATATTTCATGGGTTGACGCCCATGATCGACAACCCAGTGAAGACCAGCTTCGGCTTCCACGACAAGAGAGAGAACTTCATGACCATGGTCCACGTCATGGTAAAGTGGTAACCTCATAGGGCCTTGTCTAATCAAATTCGTAGAGACGGTCACGAATTTGCAATGCACGCGCACATTCACGCCACAACTTGTGAGCATCGATCGAGGCGGAAGAGAAGCGGAGCTGCTTTGATGACGATGACCTTGAGGAGGCGGATGTTGGCTAGGTAGCGGTTGATATAGCCGTAGAGGGTGATGGGGTGACCTACGCGGGCGTTGTATGCGGAGCAGTCGATGCCCTTGTCGTCGAACAGGTGTTCTAGCTAAAATATACAAAATAATAATAATGTATACACAGTTACACTTACACATGACATCAATGAAACAAAATTCGTCAGACATGCGCTTCCTGATAGCCAGGTTCATGAAGCAACTCACTACATGCACATCCTCCTAGCTCTCGATCTCCCCTCGATCCTCAAGACGTGGATGCACCAAAGGAGCAACAGAACGTGATGCTCCCGAAGATCCTCCACCACCTGATGTGCAACCCGTTGTCGTACGTACCACGCCATGGTGGACATTGCGCGTCGGCTGGACGCGCCCCTTATGCACCTCGGGCTTGGCAAGGACCGGCCCGGTCATCGTCAACAGACGCCGCCCGCGAGTTTACGAAGATGCACGACGTCAAATTCACGATGCGGCCCTGGAGCCCCACCATCCGCATCCCGATGGCCGATGGATCAACACCCTTGACCTGCAGCTGCTCGGCGCGTCCAGTCGGCCCACCGGTTCAGAGAGGAGGTCGGCTGCCTCGTCGGATGGGACGCGAGGATCTGGCGCGGGGCGGCGAAGATGTCGTACTACATCTCTGGTCTGCTCCTGCACCACCGTGGATCAGGATGAGCCATGTCGGAGGGCAAGGCCTGGTCCGGCATAGCGGCCGAGTGGCACAAAAGAGGCAGGTCTAGAGCGGCGCGGTGCGTGAGGGTGATCTTCAAGATGGAAAACAATTTGACATGTTTCCATCGAGGCACAGAACATGGATTCTTTCTATTAAATTTCAATTTGACACACAAACATTAGGGAGTTTCAGATGGAAAACAATCAGGTGCATGCACGGCACCTAATCAAGGAGATCACAGGGTTGTGCATTGCATACAAGAAGGAAGAAGGAAAGAAATCGCCTGCCAATCGATGCGTGACATGGATACTCGAGCGTGCGAGGTAAAAAAATCCGGACGGATGACAGTAGCTAGAAAAAAAAATCCGTGGAGTGATTTGATGTAAATAAGTTAATGGACGACGTTGTTTTGGAAAACTAGATGATGCCCCACGGTTGCTGCGGGATTTTGTAGCGCTATATATGAGGAGGATATGCTGGCAAGTAAGAAAACTATTAGTTTATTAGTTAGTCCAAGAAACAGAGTGATATAATTGATAACAAAAGTTTTTTCATAATACATTGATGTCACAGTTCATCTAAAGAAATCTTACAGAAGAAGCGAGCAAGCACATACCAAGATTTTGGTAGCACAACATGGGAGGCTTTTCCTTCCAAGCAGTTAATAGTTCGGACAAAATAATCCCAGATACTCCACCTCAAGAGAGTCAAGAGACACCTTCGCCTACTAATAAAGATAACATGTTGCAGAAATTTGTAACTGGAAGTTTGCTCACAATAGTATTAATATAAAAATTGATAAAAAATCCAATTCAACCCTAAACAATTCTTCAGAGAATCGTAGTTGCACTTAGCTAATGATTCCAGATTGTGAACTGGAGCATATGTTGAAGTTTATTCTAAATCAACATGACTTCATCCTGTTGCAACAATTAATGCCCAAGGCGCGAATGGATAATGTATCAGCAAGAACTTTGACCATAAAGCATCGGTAGAAAAATATAACCATAAATAATACTCCTTTTGCATATAGAAATGATAGATAAAGAAAATAAATTGAACAGAGCATTTGTGTTTCACCTGCATGGTGTTGGGTGAAAGTGAAACCATGACGAATATTACTTATATTCACTGAATTAGATGTGTTCTTTGCAATGTAGACTAATGGTAAATTTTGAACCTGTATAGCCTGCCTGGGTCTGAGATCTTAAGATGTCATATGTCCCTATCGCCAATAGCATCAATGCTAAATCTCACCTACAGTATATACATGGAACTTGATAGTTAGAACTTAGAATAGGAAGAGGTTGATCTAAGTAGATGCTAGTTTGTCAACGGTATCAAGCAATAGGTGACTGTAGATGTTCTTGCAGGATTTATGGTTTTTAGGTTGGTACTGTTTCGAATTCACAACACACATTCGCACTCCGTAAGTTGTAAATAACTTGGGAAACAATTCAAGATTATCCATGAGCAAGATGAGAAATAGAGTAGTATATAACTAAAGGACTTGGGAGTCCTACATCATTAGCTATAATGCACAGAGTACCAAATCTGCAAGAAAATCACATTATGTATAAATATTGAGGGGAAATCAGGGCACAACTGGTGACACTTGAATACCTTTAGTTAACTCTCTCTCTCTCTCTCTCTCTCTCTCTCTCTCTAGATGAGTAGTTATGGGTCATCATAGATTCATAGCAGTCGATAGAGAGACTCACTGGCATGGCATCACTGCACAATCCCTGAAACCTCCATAGAAATCTGCAGAAGTAGTAGTCTGTGTACGTTTTGTGTGACCTTTTTTATGAGAAAGAAATACTGAAGATAGAACACCAAATACTGAAAAACAGAGTACGTAACCTTGAACTCCACTGATGTCGCTCGCTATATTCAGAAGTTAGCCGCAAATCCATCACCAAAACAAAGGTGCATGACTTCCTTCCCAGATGCAAAAGGTCGGCTTGCAAAAGGACGCCACCAAAACTATCTCGTCTACGGATCAGCCGGGGTGGCACCAATGGGAGGAGGTGGATCCAACGCTGCTCGAAGTTGTGCATGTGAACCGAGGTTCTGCCTGGCGTCACTACCAGCCTGGTCATATGGATGGGAACCTACCAAACGCGGCGTCGACTCCATGGCCGAGCCCAACATCGCCACCAGAGCGTCGGTCCAGGCCAGAAATACAGCTAGGTACGGACCTCCAGCAAGTTTTCCTTGGGCGAAACAGAGACATGGAAGGGAGAGGAGGACCAGGTGTCGACGGCGCATGCACCATATGGAAATCCCGATGAGGGGCGGAGACGAGGCGGGTCGGCTGTCATGCCGGAGGACGCGCAGGCAGCAGTGGGGAATCCTGATGAGGCGCAGAGACGAGGCGAATCCGCGGTGACGCCGGATGAGCTCCCTGAAGCAGAGATTGATCGCAGCCGCCACGAGCTAACATAGACAGGGGAAAACTGAAGGAGGGCCTGATGGGTTGCGATTTGCAAGAGCCTGAACTGCGGGGAGAGAGACGGTCGTTCTCTGGTCTTCTGTGTCGAGACAGATTTTGCTTTTCCTTTCACAGAAAATGACTGCATGAGGTGTGACGTGGCTTTGTGTGATTGAATGTTGATGTGTCTATGCTGCATGTTGAGATAAATCAAATAGTGAGAGTGAACTTCTTAAGTATATAGGATACCGATTTAATTGAATTAATGCACGCGTCAAATGGACCGGCAAAAATTGATTGTGGTTGAGCGAAAATGACAGAGAAGATACAATTAGCCAAAAAGGAATAAGCTCACTTCCCGTGCTAAATTAGACTAGTCACAATGTGAGTAACTTAACTAGTAACATCACACATTTCAATACAAGATTGCTTATGTGGCAGCTAATTAATGAGGAAAGAGGGGTTTGTGGTAACTTAGATAGTTACTGTAACATCACACATTTTAAGGCATAATGAGTCTATAGCCTAATAAATAAACTGTTTCATGATACATTCATATGTTACTACCCACTATGAAGGTAGTAACATAGACTAGTAACACCGGCAAGTTACTACTCTATGTTACTCTCCATTGTGAGCAGTCTTAAAGACACACATCACACATGCATGCCGTAAAAAAACTAGATTATTGACTTCCTCATCGTTCTGACTCAGGCTGCAAGCGGACACGGGCCGTCCACGGCGCCCACATAAAAACCCACTTAATTTCTGCTCGTGGACGCCCGCGTAACCTGCGATTTAGAAAGTGGGCTAAGTGGGCTGACCCACGTTTTCCATCTATGACCCACTTAATTCCTCGTTCCCCTCTTCGCCACTAGGGCAGGGCACGCCGCCGCCGCCTCCCTCATGGCCAGCTTAGCGCTGCCGTCCACCTTCCCAATGGTCGATCTAGCGCCGCCGTCCACCTTCCCAATGGCCGATCTAGCGCTGCCGTCCACCTACCCCATAGAAGCCGCAACACCCACACCCATCATCTCCACGGACGCCGCAGCGCCGCCTTCCACCTCCATCGTAGCCGCACCAGCGCCGCCGTTCACCTCTCCCACAGCTGCACCAGCGCCAAGGTCCACCTCCCCCACGACTGCACCAGTGCCGCCTTCCAACTCCCCCACTGCCGGACCAGATCAACCATTTATCTCCGCCATGTCCGCCCCTGCGGCGCCGCCATCAACCACCACCATGGCCATCACCAGCGATTCACGCAAGAAGCGACCTCCCTGCAAGAAGAAGAAGAAGAATGATGCTGTCCAAGAAGAACCTGCCATGGCTGTAAGTTAATCCGCACATAATCATTGCTTTAAGTTAGTACATGTCCATCATGCTTCTAGTTATCGGTGGAACAGTTCCACTGGAATTGAACATGTTGTTGCTACAATGCTACTGAATAATTTGAATGCAAGTCAGAGTCAGCACATAAGTTAAGAAAAGAGAGCCGGTGCTGGGGTAAATTGACTCTCTGTTCTGGAGTTTTGTTTAAATTTTAATCACCTCTTCTTCAAATGACTGCACATGTATTCAACCAAGGAAACCCCGTTCCAACTTGTAGCATGTCAAATGATAATCAAGATTTTTAGCTTACCAATACAGTAGTCTCCATCAGTTCTGTTTAGCTATAATTTAGTTCTGCTAGTTCACTTCTGTTAACAGAAAACATCTCCCTTAACTCCAATCAGTTCAGTTTAGCTGTAATTCAATTGATGCAACATGTAGCAGTTTTTATTTTGTGTAATGGCTCTATGTAGTAATGTTTTCTCTAATATAAATATGGTGTTTGTTCTACTTTTATTTGACATATCTAGTCATTTAACCTTCTGTCAGATTGCGCCGCCATCCATCATCTCTATGGACGCCGCAGCGCCGCCTTCCACCTCCAACGTCGCCGCACCAACGCAGTCGTCCACTTCCTCCATAGCTGCACCAGCGCCGTTGTCCAACTCCTCCATGGCCAGACTAGCGCAGTTTTCCAAGTCCACCACATCGGGACCGGTGCAGCCCTCCAACTCCCCCACCGGCGAGGCTCGCAAGAAGCGACCTGGGCATGAACTCCCAAGGTCTGGCTCCAAGAAGAAGAAGAAGATAGCTGCTATTCATGAAGCCCATGCTGAGAATGTTGTTGAAGCCGTCCTTGCTTCTGAATCTGACAAGACCAAGTGCCTCAGTGGCTCTGTCAAGAAAAATCTGATTGAGGATGATGCTAAATTGAAGGCGGAAAATGTTCGCAAGGCATGTTTTACTTTACTTATTTGACATATCCAGTCATTTAACCTGCTGTCAGATTGTGCACTTTAGTACATCTGAATCTTGGCATATACTAGTATCCTCTACAAGTTGGAAATCATCTTCATCTTTCAGACTAGTCTGCAAGTTATCCAACTCTTCTTTCTTCTGCTCAAGTTCTTCCCTAACTTATTATTGTTTACATTGTCTGCTTATATATGATAAAGACTAGTCTGCTTATATGATAATTCTTAACTGAATTCTGACCCATGATTGTTTACATTGTTATAGAGAGCTAGTCCACGAGTTTATTCTCCAAAGATAGTGGCCAGCTCCCCAGGGGTCAATATGTTAGCAAGAACAGCTGCATTGAAGAGGGTGTCCTCGGCGGTGAGGCAAGCTTCCACAAAAAGGGCAAAGTTAGAAGATCAACTAGAGACACCTGCTTCACAGCGGACGCCACTACAGAACACCCCTTCGCTTCAAAATCTATCTCCTGCAGCGATAAGACCTAGTTCCCATGGTAAGATTTGCTTCCGGATATTCCTACGGTCGACTTTGTAGAGTAACACGTGATGCCTCTAAATATTGAACCTCTATGTTTAAGGTGTTCTTTTCCCATGCATGCAGGGTCAAAGCGTAGACGCCGCAAGCTGGTATCTCGCATTTGGGAGGAGGCCGTGCCAATCTATGAGGGTCGAATGCTTGCGGAAGGCCAGTGTAATCATTGCCAACAAATTTTTCCGGCCACACGAGACAGTGGGACAAGCCACTTACGTCGGCACTTGAAGGTATGCCCAATGAAAACTGCAATGAATGAAATGATTGACAAGTTGGGTCCTCCTGAGGTGGTAGATCCTAATTGGAAAATTGATGCTAAAGTCTCACGGTTTGAATTAGTCAAGATGATTGTTGTGAATGAATTGCCGTTCTCTCTCGTGGAGTACAAACCATTTTGGGACTTTGCTGCTTCCTTAAATCCGTGGTTCAAAGTGCCCTGCAGAACAACCGTCAAAGATGATCGCATTGGAAATTTTAAGAGAAACAGACTAAAAATGCAACAATATTTTGAGAAGTCTACTAGTAGGGTATCTTTGACAGCAGATATGTGGACGTCAAACCAAAAATTGGGTTATCTTTGCATCACCTGCCACTTGATTGATTCGGATTGGAAAATTCAAAAATTTGTCATAAGATTCTTCATGATGCAGACACCTCATAATGCTATGAACATGTATGGTGTGATACTAAAGACTATTCAAGAGTTTAATTTAGAGGATAAGCTCTTTGGTTTCACGTTAGACAACGCACCGGTGAATACCGCGATGATAAACCACTTAAGAGAGAATTTGGTTAAAAAAGGTTGTCTTCTCTTGAAAGGAAAATTATTTCATTGTCGATGTGCTCCTCATGTCTTCAACTTGATGGTTCAAGATGCTCTTCTCGCAATGAAATCTGTGGTCAATAACATTCGAGAATCTGTCCAATTCGTAAAGAGTTCACAATCAAGAGGCCAACAATTTCAAGAGATAATCAATCAAGTGGGGTGTTGTTTTAGTAGGCAGCCTTCTATAGATGTACAAACTCGTTGGAATTCCACATATTTGATGCTTGAATCAGCTATACCATTTAGAAGTGCATTTGATGCCTTAGGGCAGCAAGACAAGGAGTACGAGTTTTGTCCAACACCTATTGAATGGAAAATGGCTGAATCTGCATGCAAATTGCTAAAAGGATTTTACACAACAACCAAACTTCTATCTGGATCGAAGTATCCGACTAGTCATCTCTACTTCCCCCAGCTATGTAAGATCAAGAAGATCTTGAAGAGAGAGTCATCAAGTAAGAACAGCATCATTGCGCATATGGTGCAGCAAATGGAAATAAAGTTAGAGAAGTATTGGAAGGAGTCCTACAAGTCGATTTGTGTTCCGGTTGTATTTGATCCAAGGTTTAAGTTTGATCTACTTGAATATATGTTAAAAGACTTTGGAAGTGAAATTGAAGCCAATACATGGATGCGTAAATTAAACAAAGCAATCCAAAAGCTTTTCGATCAGTACTCTCAAGAGATTCCTGTTCATCACCAACAAGAGGATTGTGGGAGTCCTGGTGCCGAGGAGGATGAAGAAGACGATGATCCACTTGCGGAGTGGGATCATTATATCAGTTGCAAAAAAGGGCAAGCAAATAATGAGCTGGATCAGTATTTGAAAGAGGAGTTGTATCCACGGAAGAAAGAGTTGGACATATTAGAATGGTGGAAAATCAACTCTCTCAAGTATCCGGTCCTCTCTACAATTGCTCGTGACATATTGGCTATTTCTGCGTCCACGGTGCCTTCCGAGTCCGCTTTTAGTTCTGGAGGACGCATTGTCAGTGATTATAGGAGCAGTCTTTCTTGCTCCACCGTCGAAGCTTTGATTTGCCTACAAGACTGGCTGAGAACAGATGGTTAGTAAGTTTTTCTTTTATTTCTCACGAAAATTGGTAACCACAGTTAATCTAATAATTTATGTGTTTTGTGTTTTATGTTTTGCAGATCCAGAAAAATTTAAAGGCGTATCATTGGAGACAGATGAAGAAGATCAAGGTATATGCGATGCCCCCATGAAAATCACTATTTCTAATTATCAGCTAGCTGTTGGCTGCAGTGCTTGCCTTGAATCATTTAAGCTACTGTGCAGCAAGCAGCATTCTTCTTACTGCAAAATGTTCATCTGCCCTCTGTTCTGAAGAAAAGATGAATGTTTCTACTTTGCTACTTGTTTGACTTCCAATGTTTCTTGTAAAGTCCTAAGTTATCCTGTAAAATGGATTCTTATGATGCAAATGGACTGACGGACATATTTTTTGATAGGAAATATGGGTTGCTAGTTTGCTACTTGAAGAAAGGATGGCAGGTTGATGGTGATGGAAGATCTTGAAGAGCTGAAAAATTCATCTTGCTGTAGCCTCTAGTCTTATTGCAATTGATTTTGTCTTTAGTCTTGCTGCAAATAAAGGATGGCAGGTTGTATTAATGCAATTTATCTTGCATTCAGATTATGTACTTGTTGTATCCTGACAGGTTGTAGTCTCAATACATGGAGAGTAAACAGTATGAACTTGCTCTATCCTGACATGTACTTTTTGTATTTTCAATTCTTGCATTCAGATTATGTGGGTATGTGGCAACCCGCATAGTCCCAATTATTTTTATGTGGACATCCCACTTAATCCCACATAATTATGTGGGTTGATGCGACATTATGTGGGACTTCCGCGTCTCATCCCACTTGCAGCCTGAGTTCCGACGAAGTTTACAAGACAGCAGGAGCGGCCTTGGCGCGCTTGAGCGGCGAGCAGCAGCAGGCGGTTACCCCCATGGGCTGCACGTCGGCCAACGCCATGTAGCAGTGTGCTTTCGACTTCTCCCCGCACAGCTTCCGGCACTGCCTCATGTTGCAGTCCGGCCCCGAGATAGGCGGGAAGCATCTCTCTCCCTCTGCATGCCAAAAAGATACCACGGGGTAACTACATGCATCCTCCTTCAGAGTTCAGAACTTCAGATACGAAATGCATGTGAAATCATCAAGTGATCAAAAGAGGTAATGGGTGGTAGGCGCGCGTACCGGAATTGTCTGCGTTACAACATGAGGAGAGGACGGCGGCCATGACGGCGAGGGCGGCCAAGATCATCGCGGTGGTGTTCCTCTTGAAGATCGCCATGAGTATGAGTGATGGCTAGCCCTAATTCTCTTTTCTTCTCTTCTGTTTTTCTTCTGAATTGATGATTGATTGATGCGGCGTGTGCCATGGCGTCGGGCTATTTATAGAGCGGTCGATTAATACGCCTTGTGGAAATATATGGAAAAATAATTATGCCGAGATATATTCCATGGATGAGCAGGCTATATCACTGCGGCTAATTGATATAGTGCGTATAAATAAAATTAATGAGACTTTATATGGAGATTTTATTCAGATGTTGGAGGCCAGCCAAATCAATTATTATTGAGATGCCATACAGGAAACGAGATATTTTGATTTATTACGGCAAACTGATAGTAGTATGTTTTATTTTGGCGTAGTCTTTAATACGATATGGCCACCATTTTATTTTCCAAAGTATCTTGTTTTATAAATAATAATGATTAAATATTATGAAAATATTTTTCGTGCTACGCAGTAGTATCAATTGATGACATCGACATTGATAATTCTTTCTCAACTGATACGCAAACATAAACACATCGATTCTAAGATGACAGATTTTGAAACCAGTGAAGCAACTATTACTCGCTTATATGTTTGTATTCAAATCTTAACTGGAACCTTATTATAGAAACACCAAGTATAGTGTAAAATGTGCACATGCGTGTACATTGCCACCACACACACGCGCGCGCACACACACACACACCGTTTACTGGAAATCAGAGTCACGGAAGTTCAAGATTGATGAATTTGTTACATGCACCTCGCTATCGAGGGGAATGTCCTCTCTCATCAGAAGAACATTCCGCCTTAGCAAGACACACATGGTGTCAACATTGAGTTTGATCCCGAGTGGACAGGGTTACGACCACCCTCGTAACCATTCAAGCACATGTCAAACCTTGAGGATAAAGGTTATACATTTTTTATATTGACAATAATAGTTCTAGTGCAGTTGGGACCAGAACGTTAGCAACCACTAAATAAAAATGAAACCATCGACAGTCCTCTCTCTCTCTCTCTCTCTCTCGATCTATCTATCTATCTCTCTCTCTCTCTCTCCCCCATTGACTTGATCTCTCCTCCGTCCTTTGTACTCCCTCTATATCTTAATATAAGATGTTTTTACGGTTTAATTCAAACTACAAAAATGTATTTTACTCCCTCCGTCCGGAAATACTTGTCATCAGAATGGATAAAAAGGGATGTATCTACAACTAAAATACATCTAGATACATCCCCTTTTATTCATCTTGATGACAAGTATTTCTAAACGGAGGAGTATTAAGGTATAAATGTAGTGTTTGACTGCCCTTATGATATTGTGCTAATTAACGTCATTGCCTACTTGTCAACCTGCCCTCGAAAAAACCATTGAACCCCCGGGGTGGCACCTTGCGCCATCCTAAGTGTGTTTCTTTATTCTATCTTTTCTAATTTTGGTGTACAACTGATGCAATGATTGTTGTGTCTCAAGATATACGGAACTCATTAATGCTAATAGCGAGCACATTGTTGTGGTGATATAATACACACATTAATACAATACACAAATCTTTGGTTGACGGGTCATAAATAGGGACAACGTTAACAAACAAGGACTACATATTTGGAGGTTTACCAAGATTGCTTGTTGTCATCTTTCACTGTTTCTTAGCCCGATCACTTCAGCGGCACTTATAATTAAGCAACAGGGCAGCAACAGGTCTTTTTGTCGAGGCAGACGGCTCCGGGGAGCGGCTGGACGCAGAACATCTTGCACCGCTGCTCGGTGCAGTTCGGGAAAAACCTCGCGTAGCACTTCCCCGGCACTGGGAAAGCGGTGGGCTTATCCTTCTGCATGCGCACAAACAGAAAGAATAAAATATTACAAGTTTCAGATCATCTGCCCGATCTCAACGCCGCCATGAATAAATGGCAAATTAATCAACTGACCACTTTGCGGGCGTCGCATGTGGAGAGGAGAAGGGTGGCAGCCATGATCACCATGAGGGCGGCCACGACGAAGCTCAAGGAGCTCCAGTTCTTCCTCGGTATCGCCATGGTGTGCAGTACAGGAGGAGGCTAGCTACACTTACGTACGTACTACAGTTCCTGCCTTCGTTGTGTGTTGATATAGGAGTATTGTTCGCGTCGCTCTTCTCTCTCTATATATTAGGCTAAGAGTTCTACTCGATCTGTATCATGAGCATAGCATGTTGCCCAGCCGTTCCTTCCAAGTTTCAATCACCCTCACATCAAATGCATGATCCAAATCAGTTTTTCTTAGGACAGTGATCCAATCCGGAGAGCTCATAACCGGCGCTTATAGCGCCTGAAAGGCAGGCCGACCCATGTAGCTCTCGGTCGCTAGTCAATTTTGTTATTTTTTCATCGGCTCGTACACTTCAGTTCGGCTCTTCCTATCTGCTCGACAAAGGAGAAAACCGACTCTCGTCTTCTTTGTTTTCAAATAGTTGAACAAATAGAAGAAAACGTTGATTCTCAAAATTTTAGCGAGTTTTAAAAAGTACATAAATTTGAAAAAAGTTCGTGATGCCAAAAAAGGTTTGTGAATTTGAAAGAAGTTCCTGAATTCACAAATGTCTACGAAAGCTAAAAAATGCATGAATTCAAAAAATAACTGTGAATCGGAAAATCCTATGAAGTCAGAAAAATTTCACAAATTTGAAAGGAGTTTACGAATTCAGAAAAGTTTGCGAATTCAAAAATAGTTCACGAATTTGAAAATTTTTGCGAAGTCAAAAAAAGTTCATGAATTAAATAAATGTTCACAAAATTTGAAATGGGCCTTTGCAATTTTTATAAAAGTTCGCGAATTTGAATAAAAAGTTCATCAAATTAAAGAGAAAATAAAGAAAAGGAAAAAAAAAAGAAAAAACGATGGAAACTAGAAGAAAATGGAAAAAAGAAAAATAAATCATCGCAAGCTTGCCTAAGAAGCTTTCCATCCAAACCTTCCGCGATGAATGAAGTGTAGTACCTAAGTGGGGTGAAAGCCCTATAACCGATGCCTTAATCGACAACCCCCAATTTTTTTTCTAGTTGTTTTCCTTCCACCTGACTCCCATCACGAACAAAACTCAAGGCCTATCCTTCTCAAAAAAAAGTAGAAGTATTCTTTTCACCCTCAAATCTCATCCAATGGAGCCATAACCCCCTCAACTCGAATTTAGTATAATTTCAACCCTGAACATGTCAAAACCGGATTAATCAAGCCCTGAGTGGTTTCATGCCACAACAAAAGTGGTTTTGCAGCGCATGGTGGTGATTAGGCACTGATTTTTCGGCGACATGGCGCTGAGGTGGCAGTAGATCGGGAAATAACTTTGTACCTCTTCCACGATGATATGTCACCTTCGTCCTCGTGCTTGTATCGCTTCCTCTAGCGTACATTGCCATCACTGCCTCCTCCGGTGGCCCGATTGCCACCATAGATCGTGATGAAGGGGAGCTGGACCAGTGCCCTGGCGCGGTGATGCCGTACATCGTTCCTCTCGCGCACCATGTTCAGCAGGTCGCTGAGGCTTTCCACCTCCACGCCGCGCGCATGGCACCAGCGGCGTCGTGAACTACGTACATGCAAGTAGATGCCTGGATTGTGTCCAGCACCATGCACGGTCTGCACAGCCTACACAGGATGTGGTTGCAGATCGGATGGCACTGCTTCTCGGACATGCCGGCGTGGTTCGGTTCGCAGGGACGACGCACGTTGGGAAGTCATGATCAAGGGTGTCCGCGCCCATGGTGGTGATCCAGGCCGTCACGTAGGAGAGTATCGAGCTCCCAGGCCCGACGTTCCGGCAGAGCATGACACCAGGACGTTATGCTCCACCGCAGAGAATGCGTTGATGGCGACCCTAGTTGTTCGACGTGTAGTCGATGGAGCCACCGCCAAGCGAGAGCGCGCTCACGCCGCAGCCGCAGCGGTGTCCATAAAGGCGAGGAATTCCGAGTCAGTAATATGAAGCTGCCGCCGAGCCAACAGACCTTGTCCCACTGGTAGAAAAAGGACCTATAGTCCCGGTTCGTAAGGACCTTTAGTCCCGGTTCCTGAACTGGGACTAAAGTGTCGGTACTAATGCCCTGTACCTTTAGTCCCGGTTCAATCCAGAACCGGGACTGATGGGCCTCCACGTGGGCAGTGCGCAGAGCCCAGGCAGGAGACCCTTTGGTCCCGGTTGGTGGCACCAACCGGAACCAATAGGCATCCACGCGTCAGCATTTCTGTGGCTGGGGTTTTTGTTTTTTTTTGAAGGGGGGAGGGGTTTGGGGGTTTTGGGGGGTTAATTTAGGTGTTTCATATATTGTGTTGGCTAGCTATAATTAATAGAGAGAAGTGTCCTCTCTTATGTCCGTGCTTGGTCAATGCTACGTACTATACATACGTATAGAGAGGACTAGACACGCTAGTTAGCTAGTAAGCAAACGAAGGAAACAGAAGATCGTCATGAACATATATGCATACAGAGAGAAGCGATATCGACCACCTCTCCTTCTCCGAGAGATTGGTCGAACAACAAGTTCTCGTATATCTATCCGACACTACCGGCTACATATATACAATAATTATCTCTTACAAATATAATCATACGGACTCATGGTCCACATAGTATTCTCCGTCTTCAGCGATCACTTGGTCAAGAAAGAATGCCGCCAATTCCTCTTGAATTGCTCGCATGCGAGCTGGTGTTAGGAGTTCATCCCGCTTCCGAAACATCTAATTTGAAGAAGGGGGTCAATACATATATATATGAATGAATGAAACTCAATACAAATGATGGTAATAAAATAAAATTATGAATGTTGTTATTTACGTACTTCATATTGTTCGTCAGAGTACCCGCCCCGCTCACAGGTCGTGTGGCGGATGGACTCGCAGATGTAGTATCCACAGAAATCATTCCCTTTTTCCTGCCACAACCACTTTACAAGAAATAGAGGTCAATCAAACTGATAAGCAAGAATGCTAAATGGTATTGATGAAACTAGCGCTTGAATCACTAGGAGATGCGCGGAACATGCTACTATAGTACTTACTTTCGGGTGTCTAAATTCCAGCTCCTTCGGCAGTCCCAGAACTTTTCTGGTAAATTTTCTCCAAACCCTGCCGGACAAAGAAACCAATTACTTGATATCAGGAAATGAACAAAGTTGCTGATATGGTGGATAATGATCGATTTAACTTACTTCTTGAGGATTTCAGTCATGTCCGCATACTCCTGGGGATCTTTTCGTTTAGAGTCCAAGACGGTTACTACTCCCTGCTCAAGCCTAATCTCTAGGAGAATATAATGGAAACCGCACACGCATGCATAACTCATCAATTACATTACTATAATCTGGACTAATATATAAGGGAAACCGAATATGCACAAGACAGTAACACTCACTTGAAGTTGTAAGGAAAGAGTATTATATCTTTGTTTTTCATTTTTTTTGAATGATCGTAGCAAGTTGGCCTCGGTATCTCCGGGACGATGTTGAACCTCAGTTGCATCTATGAGATATGTGTTAACGAACCCAATATCACCGATTTGTCTTTTCTTCAATTCGGTGATCTTCATTCTGCATAATTTGCTTTTTGGTACAAAATTCAGCAAGAACCTTCCAAATACCGTTATTTGGAAGGCCTGTGCTGAAATTCATACAAAAAGGCAAATTATCCTATCCGGGACACCATTCCAAAATAATTTTGAAGGACTTCGTCATGCCCTGGTTACTTCCGGCTAATGATGAAGCCATGGATTTCTTAAATACTTTGATACTAGGAAATCTCTCTCGACCCCTCGGCGATCCTCGACCCCTCGAACCCTCGACGACCCTGGAACCCTCGACCCCTAGACGACCCTGGAACCCTCGACCCTCGACCCTATAGAACCCTCGAACCCTCAACCCTGAAACCTCGACCCTTAACCCCTTAACGACCCTCGACCCTCTACCCTAGTTCCTGACCCTCGACCCCTCGGCGATCCTCGACACCCTCGTTTCCAATAAAAATTAAGAAGAAGAAGAAAAAAAGGAGAAAAAAGGAGAAGAAGCTCCTCTATTCCTTCTTCTTCTCCTCTTTTTTCTTCTTCTTCCTCTTCTTCCTCTCCTCGTCTTCTCCTTCTTCTTCTCCTTCTTTCTCTACTTATTTTCCTTTTCCTTATTTTACTTTTTCCTCTCCACTAACATAAAATGCACTAACCTAAAATGCAACAAACATAAAATGCACTAAATCGATCAACTAACCTAAAATCAGTGATAAAATGCATTAACCTAAAATCGATATCTACTAACAACTTAAAAAATTAATACATACATGAAAAAATGCATATATGAAAAAAAACATCATCATATCATCAACAGAAAAAATAGTATTTTTTCTAAAAATCTATCTTTTGCATATATACATCAACATATATATACACTAACCTAAAATGCACAAAAATGCTATCGGAGAGGGGGTATATCGACCCCCCTCATGTATCCACATACATACATCTATACATACATACATTTCTCATATATACATACATACATTTCTCGTATATAAGTTTTTCTTCTTCTTCCTTTCTTCCTTCTTCCTAGCTAGATATATAAATTTTTGCATATATAAAATACATATATACTTGCATATATGTATAATTTTTTGCATATATAAAATTTTGCATATATAAAGTTTATCTAAAATCTAACTTTTGTATATATGAACATATATACACAGAGAACATATACACATATGCACATTTTTATAACAATGAAAAAAATAATAGGAAAGGGCGCTGGCGGCCGGACCGAAGGTGGCGGCGTGTGGTCGGGGCGACGGCGATGGGGTTGGGGAAGGGGCGGCGCGCGCGGCGACGGCGACGGGGTCGGGGAAGGGGCGGTGCGCGCGGCGACGACGACGGGGTCGGTGAACGGGTGGCGCGCGCGGCGACGGCGACGGGGTCGGGGAAGGGTGGCGCGCGCGGCGACGGCGATGGTGTTGGGGCCGGCAGGGGCGGCGGGTGCGGCGACGGTGTCAGGGCAGTGGCTCGGCGGCGGCGACGGCGAGGTGGACCAGCCTGACGGCGTCGGGGCATGGCTCGGCGGCGACGGCGACGAGGAGTAGAAGGCGTCGGGGCGAGAAGAAACAGATGGATTTTGGCAAAAACTGCAAAGTGCTGTATATATAGCAAGAGCATTGGTCCCGGTTCGTGGCACAAACCGGGACTAATGCCC
>NC_041384.1:40796706-40814456 GCF_002162155.2 Triticum dicoccoides | reverse complement strand
CGGTTGGTGCCACCAACCGGGACCAAAGGCCTCTTTTCAGCAGCCCAAAGGGCGGGAAGCGGCTGCCTTTGGTCCCGGTTGGTGGCACCAACCGGGACTAAAGGGGGGCACCCATTAGTCCCGGTTGGTGCCACCAACCGGGACCAAAGGCCTGTGCTGCCCCGAACCCAAATATTTAGTCCCACCTCGCTAGTTGAGAGGGAGGCGCACCTGTTTATAAGGTGCGGTGCGCCTTCCCTCTCGAGCTCCTCTCTAAAGCAGGCTTTCGGGCCTAACACTGCAATCTGTGCCTGTGGGCCTACTGGGCCTCCCGCGGGCCTGAATCCTGGCCCATGGTAGGGTTTCTAGTCGTATTCAGGCCGTGGGGGCCCAGTAGGTGGCATTTTTTTGTTTTTTTGTTTTTTTTGTTTCTACTTAGAACTAAATACTTATAGTTTTGTAGTGATTTCTTTTTTATTTTAGGTCACAAAAATTATAAACTTTCTGTTAGTGGCATTAGTTTTAAAATTTGAATAGTTTAAATTTGATTTTTTAAAAATTTGTGTGAATCATTAGTTTATGAATAACTTTACTATAAAAATTGATTTTTGAGTCAATCTTTTTCCTGCTATTTAATATTACTGTGTTTTATCATTATACTCAATTTGGTAATTTTAGTTAGTCATAACAAATATTATAGGGGTGAGACCTATTTTTTTCCAGTTTTTTTGCTTTGTTTTCTGCATTATTTATTTCCTTTTGTTTTTTGCTTTATTTTTTAATTCTTTTTGCTTTTAGTTTTAGAAAAATTATAAACTTTCTATTAGTGCCATTAGTTTTCAAATTTGAAAACACTTTTTTAGTTTTTTAGTTTTCTTTATTGCTTTATTTATTTTATTTTGTTTCTACTTACAACAAAATACTTATTGTTGCTATTTTTATTTTTTCCCAGTTTTTTTGTTTTGTTTTCTGTATTATTTATTTTCTTTTGTTTTTTGCTTTATTTTTTAATTCTTTTTTGCTTTTAGGTCAGCAAAATTATAAACTTTCTGTTAGTGCCATTAGTTTTAGAAAACATATAACCTTTCTGTTAGTGCCATTAGTTTTCAAATTTGAATAGTTAAAATTTGAACATAGATGCACCTATAGAGAAAATTCGACCTAAATTCATAGTTTTCAAATGAACTCTGAAAAAGTTGGCATAGCATACTCGTCTGTTACAAATTTGGCATGGTATCATCATAATAGTTGCGGGAGAAAGTCTTCACTTTTTCTTCGCTTGTGTCATTTTCTTATTGCGCCGTAACCATGGATAATCTTCATTGTTTATCAGGATGCTTGGGTCAGCCTTGACATTGAAGGGAGGAATTTGATGAAACTTTTCATAATTTTCAGACATGTCTGTCTTGCTGTCCACTCCCAGGATGTCCCTTTTTCCTGAAAGAACTATGTGGCGCTTTGGCTCATCGTATGATGTATTCGCTTCCTTATCTTTTCTTTTTCTCGGTTTGGTAGACATGTCCTTCACATAGATAACCTGTGCCACATCATTGGCTAGGACGAACGGTTCGTTAGTGTACCCAAGATTTTTCAGATCCACTGTTGTCATTCCGTACTGTGGGTCTACCTGTACCCCGCCGCCTAACAGATTGACCCATTTGCACTTAAACAAAGGGACCTTAAAATCAGGTCCGTAGTCAAGTTCCCATATGTCCACTATGTAACCATAATCTGTATCCTTTCCGCTCTCGGTTGCTGCATCAAAGCGGACACCGCTGTTTTGGTTGGTGCTCTTTTGATCTTGGGCGATCGTGTAAAATGTATTCCCATTTATCTCGTATCCTTTGTAAGTTAATACAGTCAAAGATGGTCCCCTGGACAACAAGTACAACTCATCACAAACAGTGTTGTCACCTTTGAGACGTGTTTCCAACCAACTGCTGAAAGTCCTGATGTGTTCACATGTAATCCAGTCGTCGCACTGCTCCGGGTGTTTGGAGCGCAGACTGTTCTTGTGTTCATCGACATACGGGGTCACCAAGGTAGAGTTCTGTAGAACTGTGTAGTGTGCTTGAGACCAAGAATATCCGTCCCTGCATATTATTGAGTCTCTTCCAAGAGTGCCTTTTCCAGTCAGTCTCCCCTCATACCGCGATTTAGGGAGACCTATCTTGTTAAGGCCAGGAATGAAGTCAACACAAAACCCGATAACATCCTCTATTTGATGGCCCATGGAGATGCTTCCTTCTGGCCTAGCGCGATTACGGACATATTTCTTTAGGACTCCCATGAACCTCTCAAAGGGGAACATATTGTGTAGAAATACGGGCCCCAGGATGACAATCTCGTCGACTAGATGAACTAGGACGTGCGTCATGATATTGACGAAGGATGGTGGGAACACCAGCTCGAAACTGACAAGACATTGCGCCACATCACTCCTTAGCCTTGGTACGATTTCTGGATCGATCACCTTCTGAGAGATTGCATTGAGGAATGCACATAGCTTCACAATGGCTAATCGGACGTTTTCCGGTAGAAGCCCCCTCAATGCAACCGGAAGCAGTTGCGTCATAATCACGTGGCAGTCATGAGACTTTAGGTTCTGAAACTTTTTCTCTGGCATATTTATTATTCCCTTTATATTCGACGAGAAGCCAGTCGTGACCTTCATACTGAGCAGGCATTCAAAGAAGATTTCTTTCTCTTCTTTCGTAAGAGCGTAGCCGGCAGGACCTTTATACTGCTTCGGAGGCATGCCGTCTTTTTCGTGCAAACGTTGCAGGTCCTCCCGTGCCTCAGGTGTATCTTTTGTCTTCCCATACACGCCCAAGAAGCCTAGCAGGTTCACGCAAAGGTTCTTCGTCACATGCATCACGTCGATTGAGGAGCGGACCTCTAGGTCTTTCCAGTAGGGTAGGTCCCAAAATATAGATTTCTTCTTCCACATGGGTGCGTGTCCCTCAGCGTCATTCGGAACAGCTAGTCCACCGGGACCCTTTCCAAAGATTACGTAGTGTAAATCATTGACCATAGCAAGCACGTGATCACCGGTGCGCATGGCGGGCTTCTTCCGGTGATCTGCCTCGCCTTTGAAATGCTTGCCTTTCTTTTGACATTGATGGTTGGTCGGAAGAAATCAACGATGGCCCAGGTACACATTCTTCCTGCATTTGTCCAGGTATATACTTTCAGTGTCATCTAAACAGTGCGTGCATGCGTGGTATCCTTTGTTTGTCTGTCCTGAAAGGTTACTGAGAGCGGGCCAATCGTTGATGGTCACGAACAGCAACGCCTTAAGGTTAAATTCCTCCTGTCTGTGCTCATCCCATGTACGTACACCGTTTTCATTCCACAGCTGTAAAAGTTCTTCAACTAATGGCCTTAGGTACACATCAATTTCGTTGCCGGGTTGCTTAGGGCCTTGGATGAGAACTGGCATCATAATGAACTTCCGCTTCATGCACATCCAAGGAGGAAGGTTATACATACATAGAGTCACGGGCCAGGTGCTATGATTGCTGCTCTGCTCCCCAAAAGGATTAATGCCATCCGCGCTTAAAGCAAACCATACATTCCTTGGGTCCTTTGCAAACTCATCCCAGTACTTTCTCTCGATTTTACTCCACTGCGACCCGTCAGCGGGTGCTCTCAACTTCCCATCTTTCTTTCGGTTCTCACTGTGCCATCGCATCAACTTGGAATGCTCTTCGTTTTTGAACAGACGTTTCAACCGTGGTATTATAGGAGCATACCACATCACCTTCGCAGGAACCCTCTTCCTGGGGGGCTCACCGTCAACATCACCAGGGTCATCTTGTCTGATCTTATACCGCAATGCTGTTGGGGAACGTTGCAGAAAACAAAAAATTTCCTACGGTTTCACCAAGATCCATCTATGAGTTCATCTAGCAACGAGTGATCGGATGCATCTACATACCTTTGTAGATCGCAGCGGAAGCATTCAAAGAACGGGGATGAGGGAGTCGTACTCGACGTGATCCAAATCACCGGAGATCCTAGCGCCGAACGGACGGCACCTCCACGTTCAACACACGTACGGTCAGCGTGACGTCTCCTTCTTCTTGATCCAGCAAGGGGGAAGGAGAGGTTGAGGAAGATGGCTCCAGCAGCAGCACGATGGCGTGGTGGTGATGGAGCTGCAGTACTCCGGCAGGGCTTCGCCAAGCTCTATGGAGGAGGAGGAGGTGTTGGAGAGGGAGAGGGAGGCACCAAAGGCAAAGGTGAGAGGTCCTCCACCCCCACTATATATAGGGGGGCCTAGGGAGGGCGCCGGCCCTAGGAGATGCAATCTCCTAGGGGGGCGGCGGCCAAGGGGTGGGGGGCTTGCCCCCCAAGCAAGGGGGCGCCCCCTTTAGGGTTTCCCCACCCTAGGCGCATGGGCCCTAGGGGAAGTGGTGCCCCAGACCACTTTGGGCTGGATCCCTTCCCACTTCAGCCCATGGGGCCCTCTAGGATAGGTGGCCCCACCCGGTGGACCCCCGGGACCCTTCCGGTGGTCCCGGTACAATACCGGTGACCCCGAAACTTGTCCCGATGGCCGAAATAACACTTCCTATATATAATTCTTTACCTCCGGACCATTCCAGAACTCCTCATGACGTCCGGGATCTCATCCGGGACTCCGAACAACATTCAGGTTACTGCATATACATATCCCTACAACCCTAGCGACACCGAACCTTAAGTGTGTAGACCCTACGGGTTCGGGAGACATGTAGACATGACCGAGATTGCTCTCCGGTCAATAACCAACAGCGGGATCTGGATACCCATGTTGGCTCCCACATGCTCCTCGATTATCTCATCGGATGAACCACGATGTCAAGGATTCAAGCAACCCCGTATACAATTCCCTTTGTCAATCGGTATGTTACTTGCCCGAGATTCGATCGTCGGTATCCCAATACCTTGTTCAATCTCATTACCGGCAAGTCACTTTACTCGTACCGTAATGCATGATCCTGTGACCAGACACTTGGTCACTTTGATCTCATAATGATGATGCATTACCGAGTGGGCCCAGTGATACCTCTCCGACATACGGAGTGACAAATCCCAGTCTTGATCCGTGTTAACCCAACAGACACTTTTGGAGATACCCGTAGTATACCTTTATTGTCACCCAGTTACGTTGTGACGTTTGGTACACCCAAAGCACTCCTACGGTATCCGGGAGTTACACGATCTCATGGTCTAAGGAAAGGATACTTGACATTGGAAAAACTCTAGCAAACGAACTATACGATCTTATGCTATGTTTAGGATTGGGTCTTGTCCATCACATCATTCTCCTAATGATGTGATCTCGTTATCAATGACATCCAGTGTCCATAGTCAGGAAACCATGACTATCTGTTGGTCAACGAGCTAGTCAACTAGAGGCTTACTAGGGACATGTTGGTGTCTATTATTCACACATGTATTATGATTTCCGGATAACACAATTATAGCATGAATAAAGACAATTATCATGAACAAGGAAATATAATAATAATGCTTTTATTATTGCCTCTAGGGCATATTTCCAACAGTCTCCCACTTGCACTAGAGTCAATAATCTAGTTACATTGTGATGAATTGAACACCCATGGAATTCTGGTGTTGATCATGTTTTGCTCTAGGGAGAGGTTTAGTCAACGGATCTGCTACATTCAGGTCCGTATGTACTTTACAAATATCTATGTCTCCATCTTGAACATTTTCACGAATAGAGTTGAAGCGACGCTTGATGTGCCTGGTCTTCTTATGAAACCTGGGCTCCTTGGCAAGTGCAATAGCTCCAGTGTTGTCACAGAAGAGTTTGATTGGCCCCGACGCATTGGGTATGACTCCTAGGTTGGTGATGAACTCCTTCACCCAAATTGCTTCATGCGCTGCCTCCGAGGCTGCCATGTACTCCGCTTCACATGTAGATCCCGCCACGACGCTCTTCTTGCAACTGCACCAGCTTACTGCCCCACCATTCAAAATATACACGTATCCGGTTTGTGACTTAGAGTCATCCAGATCTGTGTCGAAGCTAGCGTCGATGTAACCCTTTACGACGAGCTCTTCATCACCTCCATAAACGAGAAACATTTCCTTAGTCCTTTTCAGGTACTTCAGGATATTCTTGACCGCTGTCCAGTGTTCCTTGCCGGGATTACTTTGGCACCTTCCTACCAAACTTACGGCAAGGTTTACATCAGGTCTGGTACACAGCATGGCATACATAATAGAACCTATGGCTGAGGCATAGGGGATGACACTCATCTCTTCTATATCTTCCGCCGTGGTCGGGCATTGAGCTGAGCTCAATTTCACACCTTGTAACACAGGCAAGAACCCCTTCTTAGACTGATCCATATTGAATTTCTTCAATATCTTATCAAGGTATGTGCTTTGTGAAAGACCTATGAGGCGTCTTGATCTATCTCTATAGATCTTGATGCCTAATATATATGCAGCTTCTCCAAGGTCCTTCATTGAAAAACTCTTATTCAAGTAGGCCTTAATGCTGTCCAAGAGTTCTATATCATTTCCCATCAAAAGTATGTCATCTACATATAATATGAGAAATGCTACAGAGCTCCCACTCACTTTCTTGTAAACGCAGGCTTCTCCATAAGTCCGTGTAAACCCAAACGCTTTGATAATCTCATCAAAGCGAATGTTCCAACTCCGAGATGCTTGCACCAGCCCATAAATCGAGCGTTGGAGCTTGCACACCTTGTCAGCATTCTTAGTATCGACAAAACCTTCCGGCTGCATCATATACAATTCTTCCTTAAGGGAACCATTAAGGAATGCCGTTTTGACGTCCATTTGCCATATCTCATAATCATAGAATGCGACAATTGCTAACATGATTCGGACGGACTTTAGCTTCGCTACCGGTGAAAAAGTCTCATCGTAGTCAACCCCTTGAACTTGTCGATAACCCTTAGCGACAAGCCGAGCTTTATAGATGGTCACATTACCATCTGCGTCTGTCTTCTTCTTAAAGATCCATTTATTTTCTATGGCTCGCCGCTCAACAGGCAAGTCAGTCAAAGTTCACACTTCATTTTCATACATGGATCCTATCTCGGATTTCATGGCTTCTAGACATTTGTCGGAATCCGGGCCCGCCATCGCTTCTTCATAGTTTGAAGGTTCACCGTTGTCTAACAACATGATTTCCAAGACAGGGTTGCCGTACCACTCTGGTGCGGAACGTGTCCTTGTGGACCTACGAAGTTCAGTAGCAACTTGATCTGAAGTTTCATGATCATCATCATTAACTTCCTCTCTAGTCGTGCAGGCACCTCAAGAACATTTCTTTGAGTTGCGCCATTTTCTGGTTCAAGAGGTAATACTTCATCAAGTTCTACTTTCCTCCCACTTACTTCTTTCGAGAGAAACTCTTTCTCTAGAAAGGATCCATTCTTGGCAATAAATATCTTGCCTTCGGATCTGAGGTAGAAGGTATACCCAATAGTTTCTTTAGGGTATCCTATGAAGACGCATTTTTTCAACTTGGGTTCGAGCTTTTCAGGTTGAAGTTTCTTGACATAAGCATCGCATCCCCAAACTTTTAGAAACGACAGCTTAGGTTTCTTCCCAAACCATAATTCATACGGTGTCGTCTCAACGGATTTCGACGGAGCCCTATTTAAAGTGAATGCGGCAGTCTCTAAAGCATAGCCCCAAAAAGATAGCGGTAAATCGGTAAGAGACATCATAGATCGCACCATATCTAATAGAGTGCGATTACGACGCTCGGACACACCATTACGCTGAGGTGTTCCAAGCGGCGTGAGTTGTGAAACTATTCCACATTTTCTTAAGTGTGTGCCAAATTTGTGACTCAAGTATTCTCCTCCACGATCTGATCATAGGAACTTGATTTTTATGTCACGTTGATTCTCAACCTCACTCTGAAATTCCTTGAACTTTTCAAAGGTTTCAGACTTGTGTTTCATTAAGTAGACATACCCATATCTACTCAAGTCATCAGTGAGGGTGAGAACATAACGATAGCCACCGCGAGCCTCAACGCTCATTGGACCGCACACATCAGTATGTATGATTTCCAATAAGTTGGTTGCTCGCTCCATTGTTCCTGAGAATGGAGTCTTGGTCATTTTACCCATGAGGCATGGTTCGCACGTGTCAAATGATTCATAATCAAGAGACTCTAAAAGTCCATCTGCATGGAGCTTCTTCATGCGTTTGACACCTATGTGACCAAGGCGGCAGTGCCACAAGTATGTGGGACTATCATTATCAACCTTACATCTTTTGGTATTCACACTATGAACATGTGTAGCATTACACTCGAGATTCATTAAGAATAAACCATTCACCATCGGAGCATGACCATAAAACATATCTCTCATATAAATAGAACAACCATTATTCTCGGATTTAAATGAGTAGCCATCTCGAATTAAACGAGATCCCGATACAATGTTCATGCTCAAAGCTGGCACTAAATAACAATTATTGAGGTTTAAAACTAATCCCGTAGGTAAATGCAGAGGTAGCGTGCCAACGGTGATCACATCAACCCTGGAACCATTCCCGACGCGCATCATCACCTCGTCCTTCGCCAGTCTCCGCTTATTCCGCAGCTCCTGCTTTGAGTTACAAATGTGAGCAACTGCACCGGTATCAAATACCCAGGAGCTACTATGAGTACTGGTAAGGTACACATCAATTACATGTATATCACATATACCTTTTGTTTTGCCGGCCTTCTTGTCCGCTAAGTATTTGGGGCAGTTCCGCTTCTAGTGACCACTTCCCTTGCAATAAAAGCACTCAGTCTCGGGCTTGGGTCCATTCTTTGGCTTCTTCCCGGTAGCTTGCTTACCGGGCGCGGCAACTCCCTTGCCGTCCTTCTTGAAGTTCTTATTAGCCTTGCCTTTCTTGAACTTAGTGGTTTTATTCACCATCAACACTTGATGTTCCTTTTTGACTTCTACCTCTGCTGATTTCAGCATTGCAAATAATTCAGGAATGGTCTTTTCCATCCCCTGCATATTGAAGTTCATCACAAAGCTCTTGTAGCTTGGTGGAAGCGACTGAAGGATTCTATCAATGACTGCGTCATCCGGGAGATTAACTCCCAGCTGAGTCAAGCGGTTATGTAACCCAGACATTGTGAGTATGTGCTCACTAACAGAACTATTTTCCTCCATCTTACAGCTGAAAAACTTGTCGGAGACTTCATATCTCTCGACACGGGCATGAGCTTGGAAAACCATTTTCAGCTCTTCGAACATCTCATATGCTCTGTGTCTCTCAAAACGTTTTTGGAGCCCCGGTTCTAAGCTGTAAAGCATGCCACACTGAATGAGGGAGTAATCATCAGCACGTGTCTGCCAAGCGTTCATAACGTCTTGGTTCTGTGGGACGGGTGCGTCACCTAGCGGTGCTTGTAGGACATAATCTTTCTTGGCAGCTATGAGGATGATCCTCAGGTTCTGGACCCAGTCCGTATAGTTGCTGCCATCGTCTTTCAGCTTGGTTTTCTCAAGGAACGCGTTGAAGTTGAGGACAACGTTGGCCATTTGATCTACAAGACATATTGTAAAGATTTTAGACTAAGTTCATGATAATTAAGTTCATCTAATCAAATTATTCAATGAACTCCCACTCAGATAGATATCCCTCCAGTCATCTAAGTATAACATGATCCGAGTTAACTAGGCCGTGTCCGATCATCACGTGAGACGAACTAGTCAACGTCGGTGAACATCTTCATGTTGATCGTATCTTCTATACGACTCATGCTCGACCTTTCGGTCTTCTGTGTTCCGAGGCCATGTCTGTACATGCTAGGCTCGTCAAGTCAACCTAAGTGTTTGCATGTGTAAATCTGTCTTACACCCGTTGTATGTGAACGTTGGAATCTATCACACCGATCATCACGTGGTGCTTCGAAACAAAGAACTGTCGCAACGGTGCACAGTTAGGGGGAACACTTTCTTGAAATTATTATGAGGGATCATCTTATTTACTACCGTCATTCTAAGTAAACAAGATGTACAAAACATGATAAACATCACATGCAATCAAATAATAATAGTGACATGATATGGCCAATATCACATAGCTCCTTTGATCTCCATCTTGGGGCTCCATGATCATCCTGTCACCGGCATGACACCATGATCTCCATCATCGTGTCTCCATGAAGTTGCTCACCAACTATTACTTCTACTACTATGGCTAACACGTTTAGCAATAAAGTAAAGTAATTTACATGGCGTTTCTTAATGACACGCAGGTCATACAAAAAATAAAGACAACTCCTATGGCTCCTGCCGGTTGTCATACTCATCGACATGCAAGCCGTGATTCCTATTACAAGAACATGATCTCATACATCACATATATATATCATTCATCATTCATCACAACTTTGGCCATATCACATCACAGAACACTTGCTACAAAAACAAGTTAGATGTCCTCTAATTGTTGTTGCAAGTTTTACGTGGCTGCAATAGGGTTCTAGCAAGAACGTTTTCTTACCTACGTGAAAGCCACAACGTGATTTGTCAACTTCTATTTACCCTTCATAAGGACCCTTTTCATCGAATCCGCTCCAACTAAAGTGGGAGAGATAGACACCCACCAGCCACCTTATGCAACTAGTGCATGTTAGTCGGTGGAACCGGTCTCACGTAAGCGTACGTGTAAGGTTGGTCCGGGCCGCTTCATCCCGCAATACCGCTGAAGCAAGATAAGACTAGTAGCGGCAAGAAAGTTGACAACATCTACGCCCACAACAAGTTGTGTTCTACTCGTGCAAAGAGAACTACGCATAAACCTGGCTCTGATACCACTGTTGGAAAACGTTGCAGAAAACAAAAAATTTCCTACAGTTTCACCAAGATCCATCTATGAGTTCATCTAGCAATGATTGATCGGATGCATCTACATACCTTTGTAGATCGCAAGCGGAAGTGTTCAAAGAACAGGGATGAGGGAATCGTACTCGATGTGATCCAAATCACCGGAGATCCTAGCGCCGAACGGACGACACCTCCGCGTTCAACACACGTACGGTCAGCGTGATGTCTCCTTCTTCTTGATCCAGCAAGGGGGAAGGAGAGGTTGAGGAAGATGGCTCCAGCAGCAGCACGACGGCGTGGTGGTGATGGAGCTGCAGTACTCCGGCAAGGCTTCGCCAAGCTCTATGGAGGAGGAGGAGGTGTTGGAGAGGGAGAGGGAGGCACCAAAGGAAAAGGTGAGAGGTCCTCCACCCCCCACTATATATAGGGGGGCCTAGGGGGGGGGGCGGCGGCCCTAGGAGATGCAATCTCCTAGGGGGCGGCGGCCAAGGGGTGGGGGGCTTGCCCCCCAAGCAAGGGGGCGCCCCCTTTAGGGTTTCCCCACCCTAGGCGCATGGGCCCTAGGGGAAGTGGCGCCCCAGCCCACTTTGGGCTGGATCCCTTCCCACTTCAGCCCATGGGGCCCTCCAGGATAGGTGGCCCCACCCGGTGGACCCCCGAGACCCTTCCGGTGGTCCCGGTACAATACCGGTGACCCCGAAACTTGTATGGCCAAAATAGCACTTCCTATATATAATTCTTTACCTTCGGACCATTCCGGAACTCCTCGTGACGTCCGGGATCTCATCCAGGACTCCGAACAACATTCGGGTTACTGCATATACATATCCCTACAACCCTAGCGAAACCGAACCTTAAGTGTGTAGACCCTACGGGTTCGGGAGACATGTAGACATGGCCGAGATTGCTCTCCGGTCAATAACCAACAGAGGGATCTGGATACCCATGTTGGCTCCCACATGCTCCTCGATGATCTCATCGGATGAACCACGATGTCGAGGATTCAAGCAACCCCGTATACAATTCCCGTTGTCAATCGGTATGTTACTTGCCCGAGATTCGATCGTCGGTATCCCAATACCTTGTTCAATCTCGTTACCGGCAAGTCACTTTACTCGTACCGTAATGCATGATCCCGTGACCAGACACTTGGTCACTTTGAGCTCATAATGATGATGCATTACCGAGTGGGCCCAGTGATACCTCTCCGTCATACGGAGTGATAAATCCCAGTCTTGATCCGTGTTAACCCAACAGACACTTTCGGAGATACTCGTAGTATACCTTTATTGTCACCTAGTTACGTTGTGACGTTTAGTACACCCAAAGCACTCCTACGGTATCTGGGAGTTACACGATCTCATGGTCTAAGGAAAGGATACTTGACATTGGAAAAACTCTAGCAAACGAACTATACGATCTTATGCTATGTTTAGGATTGGGTCTTGTCCATCACATCATTCTCCTAATGATGTGATCTCGTTATCAATGACATCCAATGTCCATAGTCAGGAAACCATGACTATCTATTGATCAACGAGCTAGTTGTCGTGGTTCTAAGCCTGACAGTAGAGTGGGGGGTAGGTATTGAGAGGCAAGGTCCTAGCTATGGAGAGGTTGTAAGCACAAGGGATGTACGAGTTCAGGCCCTTCTCGGAGGAAGTAACAGCCCTACGTCTCGGAGCCCGGAGGCGGTCGAGTGGATTATGAGTATATGAGTTACAAGGTGCCGAACCCTTCTGCCTGTGGAGGGGGGTGGCTTATATAGAGTGCGCCAGGACCCCAGCCAGCCCACGTAGGAGAGGGTTTAAGGTGAGTTAAGTCTGGGGCGTTACTGGTAACGCCCCACATAAAGTGCCTTTACTATCATAAAGTCTACTTGATTACAGGCCGTTGCAGTGCAGAGTGCCTCTTGACCTTCTGGTGGTCGAGTGAGTCTTCGTGGTCGAGTCCTTCAAGTCAGTCAAGTGTGTCTCTCGTTGGTCGACTGGAAGGCGACTTCTTCTAAGGGTGTCCTTGGGTAAGGTACTTAGATTAGGTCCATGACCTTACCCTAGGTACATAACCCCATCATTAGCCCCCGAATGGATTGAGGCTTCGAGTGAGGAAGGAGTTGATGTTGTTTCCGATTAACCTTTGTGCCCTGGTCGTGCGTTGTCCTAGACCAAAGAATCTCTTCGTCGACAGGGAGCAATTTGCCTTCAGTCGACTCGATCCATTCTATTTTCGCGTCGAGTGATCTTTCGGGCTTCGACGATCTCCGAGCGACGGATCGCCGGAAACATCGCGTCTCACAGACTGATTTGTTGTTCGCGGATTCCGTGGGATGCGAAATTTGGGGACGCGCGTGGAGCGGGGCGGACCGCGGCGTTCGGATCGAACGGGGCATAGACGCCTCGATCTCCGCGCCGCCTTTTTCGCCACGTATCCCGTCTGCATAACTGCTCCCAGATATGATTAGATCGACGGGCCCACCTGTCATCCACTCGGAAGGGACCTTATAAATGTGCCCGGCGAGGATTTCTGTGCTGCGCCTCAGCATTCTCTCCCTCTCTCTGCTTCCTTCTTCTCCGCCCAGCGCGCTCGCTCTCGCCCCCGCACCACTTCCCTTCGCGCATCTCGCCGGCGACCATGGCCAAGGAGAAGACGGCGGCGCTGGAGCGCGCAAAGAAGGCGTCGGCGTCGGAGAAGGCGAAGGGGAGATCCACCAGCCGCGGAGGGTCCTCGTCCAGATCCCGTCTGCCGAAGGGCTGGGTCCAAGGAGACTGGATCCAGTCGACCATCACAGAGAAGGATCTCCTCGACATGGCCAACGAGGGCTTGATCCCTCACGGAGCTGCGAGGCTTCCGGGGAAGGAGTGGCAGCCTCAGCCAGAAGAGGGTGAGTGTGTGCTTTTGGCCACTCATGTTGATCGTGGGTTTTCCTTGCCGCCGAGTGTTTTCTTCCGTGGCTTCTTGAATTTCTTCGGAGCGCAGCTTCACCACTTTACCCCAAACTCCATTGCCTATCTTGCTGCATTCGTGTCCATGTACGAGGGTTTCTTGGGCTGTCGACCGCACTGGGGTTTGTTCAAACATATATTCACGTGTCGCTCTCAGACCGTGAAGAAGGCGAGCCCAGGTGATGAGAGAACCCGAGTCGTCCAAATGTGTGGGGGTCTGGGGATCCAGGTGAGGAATAAGAGTACCTTCCCGCCCATGACCTTTCCCGAGTCCGTCAGAGGCTGGCAGTCGACTTGGTTCTACTGCCAGGCCCAGTCGACGCCAGGGCAGTCGAGTGGACTCCCTCCGTTTACCATGGACCGAGTGAACAAGCCTTCCCCTCTGAAGCTGATTCCGGAGGAGAAAGCTGACGTGAAGATGTTGATGGAGCGCGTGGTGTAGTTGGTTCGGGAGGGAGTGACGGGTATGGACCTCCTGGAGGTCTTCCTCAGGCGTCGCATCCAGCCCCTTCAGTTCCGGAGCCACTGCATGTGGTTGTACTGTGGGACCGAAGACGAGACTAGAGTCCATCCAGAAGCAGTCGACGACGTCACTCTGGAAAGATGGATGGTAGCCGTTACCGGAAACAAGGATAACCCACGCGGAGCCAGAAGGATTCCTCCACTCGACCACAACAGCGACCCAAACAAGGTACACTTGCCCTGCTCTCCACTGCGCTCTTGTCGCATCCATTTCTGTTTATCTTGCCGACTGGTCGACTGATCCTTGTCTTGATATCTGCTAGGCTCTCACCGAGCTGTACTCGATGCCCAATGGGGCACAAACTCCGACTGAGGAGGGTGAGGCGAGCGGGGGTGAGAGCCAGGAAGAGGAGGAGTGGGACTCGGACGTTGCAGGGGATGACGACGATGATGATGATGACGACGGCGATGACGATGACGTCGAAGACGAGGAGGAAGAGGAGGAGGAGGTCGTACCACCGCGCTCGGAAAGGCGGTCGAAGCTTGTCCACGACCCTTCAACCGAACGTGGTAAGGGGGTTGCGACCACCACTCAGTCGACCAAGCGTCCTCGGACCATCTCTCCGGTGCCGACTGAAAAGGCGCCGAAGCAGCCCAGGGCGGCCTCGTCAAAGCCGATCAAGCTCCTGCCGAAGATGAAGGTGTCCATCCCTACCATATCAGGGTAATCGTGTTGTTTGAATCTTCTCATTTTGTGTGAACTTTGTCTCTGGTCGACGCTAAAGTTAGTCGACTGATCCTTTGGAGTTGCAGTGCTGCTACTTCTGAAAACTCGGCCCGGGCTGATGACCACGAGATGGAAGATGCAGCAACTTCGAACCCAGGTACTGTATTCTTAACGCCGTTCTTAGTCGACTGACTCGCGATCTCTGATCTTGATTCTTCTTCGCAGCTCCACCCAATACTGTTATCAATCTCCCTGATGATGATGAGGATGAAGAGCCGCTGAAGCGCAGGAGGAGTCAGAAAGCGTCCGCCAGTAAGGTGCCTCAGGATGTGACGGCGCCTGAGATTCTGACTGTGGAGGAAGAGAACACCACTCGACACACGGTGTCCTTCGCAAATCCACTGACGAGTGCTCAGCAGCCCTCCCTCTTCACGACGCACCACGTCCCAGAGGACCAAGCTGGTGCAGCGAAGGAGGCGATACGCCAGGCGGGACTCATGATGGAGCAGCTGAAGACCATCCGGGACGCGAGCCAGGCAGCTTATGACGCCAGTTCTGCTCTCCAAAGCAATGCTCAGGTCAGTCGACCACCGTTTGTTCTGTTGGATATGCTGCCAAAAACTTTTCCTTTCCGGAATTTATAGTAGTCACCCACTGGGTGTTGTCGATTGAGCTCCGTATTAGCGGGGGCACGCTGAGTGCACCCGCTGGGTGTAGTCCCCAAGGCTAAGGTCGACTGCTGGCAGTCGGCCTTAGGCTTTGTAATGTCAGTCTTTCTGTCAGTCGACTATGTCGACTGGATTTCACAAACCGGTGGGGGCACGCTGAGTGCACCCACTAGGTGTAGTCCCCGAGACTGTGGTCGACTGCTTGCAGTTGATCACAGTCTTAGAGAATGCATCCCGCACTTTTTTTTTGAGGTCGACTGGTCGACTTTGTCTTCAACAGGATTAGTGGGGGCACGCTGAGTGCACCCACTGGGTGTAGTCCCCGAGACTACGGTCGAATGCTTGTATTCGGCTGTAGTCTTAGAAACGTGAGTTTTTCCCTTTTTCACTCGGAAGTGAATTATATTTGACATTTAGCCGATTGGTTCTTCGCAGAACTCTTGTGATCTTGTGGCTCGCTACTCAGAGCTGGAACACAAGCATACTCAAGTCGAGCTGAGCTTGAAGCTGGTTCAGGAGAAGCTGACAAAGGCAAAGGAGGAGACCGAAGGTATGTTTGGTGAGACCCTGACGACTGCTTTTCCCCTTGCTTGTTTCAAAATCTGATCTTGCTGTAACTTGCAGGTAAGGTAAGGGAGGCCCAACAGAAGAAAGACCTTGAGCTAGCTGAGAAGATCAAGCTTGCTGACGAGAAGTTAGCTTCAGTCACCAAGCTCGAACAAGACAATACCAATCTGAAAGCTGCTCTTGGGATTGCCAACAAGGAGGTCAGTCGACTGAAAACTGATAAAGCTGCCCTGACCGACCAAGTCAGCAAATTGACTGGGAAGAAGACTGATCTGGAGGCCTTCCTGAGTGGACTTGCCAAGAAGCTGTTTCTTATGCTTGAAGGTAAACCTCTATGCTTGGCAGACATTTCCAATTGTGATTTTTCCATTCGACCATCTCCTTGACTTAGTGATCACCCTTGCAGAATTTTGTCAAAACTTTGAAGAAGAAACTAGCCGGCTGGAGCCAAACCTCGACCCCGTCAATTCTCCGGTGAACGATGAAGTTGCCATGGATGTTCTCCGACTGGAGTCCCGTGTTGCAGCTGTCGTGGACTATCTCGCAAGGCTGAAGGCCGCCACATCTCGCATCGACTCGACGCTTTGGCCTGAGGAGACACTTCAGAATGACCTTGAATCACTGATGGCCCGGTTGAACACGATCCCTGGTCGAGTGCAGGAATGGAAGAAGTCCTCGGCTCGGTGTGGTGCAGATGTTGCTCTGTGTCTTGCCCGGAGTCCACTGTAAGGATGCACGAGAAGAGAAGCTGGCGGCCCTTCGGGTGGCCAATACCAAGAAGCACGACTTCAGGTCCTTTATGGAAACTTTCCTTGCAGCTGCCACTCGGATCGCCGACGGAATTGACCTTGATGAATTCGTTGCTCCTTCCAGCCCTCCACAGGAGGGGTAAAAAACTTCTTCTGGCTCGACGCTTTTAAATTTGCCTCGGTATGCCGAGTGGAATTGTAACCGATAAACCTTAACAGGCTTAACGCCTAAGCACTCTCGGTTTCTTTAGATATCAATTCAAACTTGAATTTGGTGCTTGGATATGATTGCCTTTGGCTCGAAATGTATTTTGCAGGTTCAAAGCAAGGCGCCTTTACTGCAATCGACTTATTCTTCAGTCCACTTAGGTGAGCACTGAGCTGCAGCTAAACCCTCGAGTGAGAGGTTTACTCTTCACTCGGCAGGATTTTGATAACTTAGGCGAGTGCTTGGACTGCAGCTAAGCCTCCGAGTGAGAGGGTTGCTCTACACTCGGTAGGATTTTGATAACTTAGGCGAGTGCTTGGACTGCAGCTAAGCCTCCGAGTGAGAGGGTTGCTCTACACTCGGTAGGATTTTGATAACTTAGGCGAGTGCTTGGACTGCAGCTAAGCCCCCGAGTGAGAGGGTTGCTCTACACTCGGTAGGATTTTTGTAACTTAGGCGAGCACAGGGCTGCAGCTAAGCCCCCGAGTGAGAGGGTTGCTCCTCACTCGGTAGGATTTTTGTAACTTAGGTGAGTGCTTGGACTGTAGCTAAGCCCCCGAGTGAGAGGGTTGCTCTACACTCGGTAGGATTTTTGTAA
>NC_041384.1:40700454-40796575 GCF_002162155.2 Triticum dicoccoides | reverse complement strand
GCGAGCACAGGGCTGCAGCTAAGCCCCCGAGTGGAAGGCTGGCTTACCACTCGGTAGGATTTTCGTAACTTAGGCGAGCACAGGGCTGCAGCTAAGCCCCCGAGTGGAAGGCTGGCTTACCACTCGGTAGGATTTTCGTAACTTAGGCGAGCACAGGGCTGCAGCTAAGCCCCCGAGTGGAAGGCTGGCTTACCACTCGGTAGGATTTTCGTAACTTAGGCGAGCACAGGGCTGCAGCTAAGCCCCCGAGTGGAAGGCTGGCTTACCACTCGGTAGGATTTTCGTAACTTAGGCGAGCACAGGGCTGCAGCTAAGCCCCCGAGTGGAAGGCTGGCTTACCACTCGGTAGGATTTTTATAACTTAGGCGAGCACAGGGCTGCAGCTAAGCCCCCGAGTGGAAGGCTGGCTTACCACTCGGTAGGATTTTGATAACTTAGGCGAAACAGATTCGCAGCTAAGCCTCCGAGTGGGAGTCTGGCTCGCCACTCGGTAGGATTTTTACAAACTTAGGCGAAACGGATTCGCAGCTAAGTCACCCACTGAGGGGGAATTTTATTGGACAAAAATAAAAAGCGGCAGAAATTATGGAGGGACTATGACACTATTATTTTGAGGTCCATGAACTACAGAAGTACTTTATTGCAACTCATCCGAGTGATAAAACTTAAGTGTAAAACGGGCGGAGTAGCTCCGCGTTCCAAGCTCGGGGCTCGTCGATATTATGCTCGACGTTGTACAGACGGTATGCCCCGTTGTGGAGAACCTTGGTGACGACGAAGGGGCCTTCCCAAGAAGGAGCAAGCTTGTGTGGTTTGTGCTGATCCACTCGGAGAACCAAATCTCCTTCCTGGAAGGCTCGACCTCTCACATTTCTGGCGTGGAAACGACGCAAATCTTGTTGGTAGATGGTCGACCGGATCAGAGCCATCTCCCTTTCTTCCTCTAAAAGGTCGACTGCGTCTTGCCGCGCTTGTTCAGCCTCTGCTTCGTTGTAGATTTCAACTCGAGGAGCATTGTGGAGAAGATCACTCGGTAAGACTGCTTCAGCTCCGTAGACCAAGAAGAATGGAGTTCTTCCGGTCGACCGATTAGGTGTGGTCCGCAGCCCCCAGAGTACTGAGGGAAGTTCGTCGACCCAAGCTCTAGCCGCGTGTTTGAGATCACGCATCAGTTGAGGCTTCAATCCCTTAAGAATCAGTCCATTAGCTCGCTCTGCTTGTCCATTCGACTGCGGATGGGCGACTGAAGCGTAGTCGACCCGTGTGCCCTGGGAGTTGCAGAAAGCTCTGAATTCCTCTGAATCAAAGTTCGACCCATTATCCGTAATGATGCTGTGTGGGACTCCATATCTGAATATTAGTTCCCTGATGAAGCTTACAGCAGTACCGGTGTCAAGGCTCTTGATTGGTTTAGCCTCGATCCACTTGGTGAACTTGTCGACTGCCACCAGTACATGCGTGAAGCCACTTCGTCCTGTTCTCAAAGGACCGACCATGTCCAATCCCCATACTGCAAAAGGCCAGACGAGTGGAATGGTCTTCAGAGCCGACGCAGGCTTATGTGACATATTCGAGTAGAATTGACATCCCTCGCACTTATCCACTATCTCTTTTGCCATCTCATTCGCCTTTGGCCAGTAAAATCCGGCTCGGTATGCTTTGGCCACGATGGTCCGAGAGGACGCATGATGACCACAGGTTCCCGAGTGAATATCATTGAGGATGAGTCGACCTTCTTCTGGTGTTATGCACTTCTGACCAACTCCAGTCGCGCTTTCTCTGTATAATTGTCCTTTGATTACGGTAAAGGCCTTAGATCGACGGACGATCTGTCGAGCCTCTTCCTCATCCTCCGGGAGCTCTTTCCTCAGGATATATGCGACATACGGAATCGTCCAGTCGGGAATGACCACCAAAACCTCCATGATCAAGTCGACCACCGCTGGGACTTCAACTTCAGTCGGATCTGTGGCACTCTTGGGCTGTGGAGTTTCTTCGGTGAAAGGATCCTCTTTGACTGACGGAGTGTGTATATGCTCCAAGAACACACCACTCGGAATGGCTTCTCTCTTGGAACCTATCTTTGCTAGATCATCAGCTGCTTGATTTTTCAGTCGGGGTATATGATGGAGCTCCAACCCCTCGAACTTCTTTTCCAGCTTCCTCACTGCACTGCAGTATCCAGTCATGGCTAGGCTTCTCACGTCCCACTCTTTCATCACCTGATTGACCACTAAATCCGAGTCGCCATAGACCATCAGGCGACGGACGCCGAGTGAAATGGCCATGCGCAACCCATATAAGAGGGCTTCATATTCTGCCTCATTGTTGGAGGAATCAAAGTGAATCTGGAGCACATATCTGAGCTTATCTCCTCTGGGGGAAACCAGGACAACCCCAGCACCGGAACCATTCAACATCTTAGAGCCATCAAAAAACATGGTCCAATGCTCCGAGTGAACTTCAGTCGGCTGCTGCTGTTCAATCCACTCGGCAAGGAAATCTGCTATTGCCTGGGACTTAATGGCTTTCTTTGCCTCAAACTTGATATCAAGGGGAAGAAGTTCAATCGCCCATTTGGCCACTCGACCAGTTGCATCCCTATTGTGCAAAATCTCTGATAGTGGAGCGTCGCTGACGACTGTGATGGAATGATCAGAGAAATAATGAGCAACCTTCTTTGTGGTCATGTATATTCCATATACAAGCTTCTGATAATGAGGATATCTCTGCTTGGATGGAGTCAAGACTTCAGACAAATAATACACTGGGCGCTGAACTTTGAGAGCTTTTCCTTCTTCTTCCCGCTCGACCGTTAGCACAGTACTGACGACTTGTCCTGTGGCTGCGATATAGAGCAACAGAGGCTCTTTGCTGATTGGAGCAGCAAGCACCGGCTGGGTGGAGAGCAGAGCTTTTAGCTCGGCAAACGCTGCATCAGCTTCTGGAGTCCACTCGAACTTGTCTGTCTTCTTCATCAGTCGGTAAAGAGGTAATGCCTTTTCACCGAGTCGTGAGATGAATCGACTTAATGCGGCCAAGCATCCAGTAAGCTTCTGGACATCGTGCACTCGCACAGGGCGTTTCATTCGGAGAATAGTGCCAATCTTCTCTGGGTTAGCGTCGATTCCCCATTCGGAAACGAGAAAACCGAGTAACTTGCCACCAGGAACTCCAAATGTGCACTTTGATGGATTGAGCTTGATATCATACCTTCTGAGGTTGGCATATGTTTCGGCGAGGTCAGCGAGCAGGTCGGAACCTTTTCGTGACTTGACAACAATATCATCCATATAAGCTTCCACATTCCGACTGATTTGAGTGAGTAGACACTTCTGAATCATTCGCATAAATGTGGCTCCGGCATTCTTGAGGCCGAATGGCATGGTGATATAGCAGAAGCACCCGAATGGAGTGATGAAAGCTGTTTTTACCTCGTCGGGCCCGTACAGACGGATCTGGTGGTACCCGGAGTAGGCATCTAAAAAAGATAACCTCTCACATCCCGCGGTCGAGTCAACAATTTGATCTATGCGAGGGAGAGGAAAATGATCTTTCGGGCAGGCCCGGTTGATGTGCTTGAAATCAATGCACATTCGGAGCGACTTGTCCTTCTTAGGAACCATGACGACATTAGCGAGCCACTCGGAGTGGTATATCTCTCGGATAAATCCTGCCGCCAACAGTCGAGCCACTTCTTCGCCAATGGCTTTTCTCTTCTGGACGGCGGACCGCCGAAGATGCTCTTTGACTGGTTTTGCAGATGAGTCGACTCTTAGGCGATGCTCAGCCAGTCCCCTGGGAACACCTGGCATGTCAGCGGGCTTCCATGCAAAAATGTCCCAGTTCTCACGGAGGAACTGGATGAGCGCTTCTTCCTATTTTGGGTCGAGTGTCGTGGAGATGCGGGTCGGAGCTGCTTCGGGGTCGGTCGGGTGAATGTGAACAGGCTTCGTCTCACCGGACGACTGGAATGCAGACTCTGTGGTGGGCTTCTTGGATTGCAGCAAGTCACTCGGATCTGCGTTTTGCTTGTATTCTTCGAACTCGACTGCTGTCACCTGGGAATCGGCAATCTTGGAGCCCTTCTGAAAGCACTCTTCTGCCTTTTTCCTATCACCGGTGACAGTGATCACTCCTTTGGGACCGGGCATCTTCAATTTGAGGTATACGTAGCATGGTCGAGCCATGAACCGCGCGTAAGCTGGTCTCCCCAAAATGGCATGATATGCACTCTGAAAATCCACGACCTCAAACGTCAACTTTTCTTTGCGAAAATGCTTTGAATCGCCAAACACCACGTCCAAAGCTATCTGGCCGAGTGACTCGGCCTTCTTTCCTGGTATAACTCCATGAAAGCTCATGTTACTAGTGCTCAGTCGGGACATCGGAATGCCCATACCTTTCAATGTGTCTGCATACAATAAGTTCAGCCCACTTCCACCATCCATCAGCACCTTTGTCAGTCGAGTGCCTTCGACAACTGGATCGACCACCAAAGCTTGCCTCCCAGGGGTGGCAATATGAGTCGGGTGATCAGATTGGTCGAATGTGATGGGTGTTTGAGACCACTTCAGATAATTTGCTTTTGCGGGGGCAACCATGTTCACCTCTCGGTTAATCACTTTCAGTCGACTTCTGCTTTCCACATCTGCAAAGATCATCAGAGTGGAGTTGATATGCGGATATCCTTCCTCACTGTCCTCCTTGTCTTCGGCCTTGTCCGACTCCTTCTCCTTGTCCTTAGACTGTTTTCCCTGAAACTGCTGGATCAGGAGTCGACATTGGCGAGTGGTGTGCTTCGGGTAAATGATATTCCCCTCTTCGTCTTTCTTCGTGTGAATGTGACATGGCATATCCATCACGTCGTTCCCTTCTTTATCCTTTACCTTCTTGGGTTCCAGGATCCTTTTGGTTTCCCCTTAAACTTTCCTTGAGTCACGGCCAGAGCCTCTCCAGGAGCTGCCGGTTCAGCCTTCCGCTTCTGTTTCCGACTGGTGTTTCCTTTTTCCGACTGACTCGGCTTGTGCTTGCCGCTTCGGAGTCGGTCTTCTTTTTCGCCGTTGGCGTACTTGGTAGCAATCTCCATCATCCGACTCAAGGTCATGTCACCGGTTCGACCAAACTTCAAACTCAGTTCTCTGTTCTTGACACCATCTTTGAAGGCGCAGACTGCCTGATGATCAGACACATTCTCCACAGTGTGGTGCAAAGTGATCCACCTCTGAATATACTCTCTGAGAGTCTCATTAGTTTTCTGCACGCAGACTTGCAACTCTGTCAATCCAGCTGGTCGCTTGCAAGTTCCTTCAAACGTTCTGATGAACACTCAGGACAGATCTTCCCAAGTGTAAATGCTGCTAGGAGGTAATTGAGTCAACCATGCCCTGGCAGAACCTTCCAGCATGAGGGGCAAGTGCTTCATGGCCACTTCGTCGTTCCCACCACCAATCTGAACTGCCACTCGGTAGTCTTCAAGCCAAGTTTCAGGCTTTGACTCACCAGTGAACTTGCTGACTCCTGTTGCCAACCTGAAATTGGGAGGGATAACTGCGGCTCTGATAGCCCTGCTGAAACATTCAGGGCCAGAAGCATGCACTCGACTGCTTGTGGGTACATCTCTGTCGAGTGAACCTCGATGGGCTCTGTTCCGGTCGACCAACCCTTGCACGATAATGGATCGCGCGTCGAAGCCTGGTTCTCTGGGGTCGACTGGAACCCTACGCCCTGTACTGTACTGACGCCTATCCTCTGGCTGCCGAGGAGCGTAAGACCCACCCCTCGGAGGGGAATAGGGCACTCGACGCCTGTCATCTCGGTCGAGTCTGTCGTCATATTGATCTCGCCGATTCCCGCGCCCTTCGTGCCGCGGAGGCGATCTGGGGCTGTGCGCCGACTGAACTGTATTCACAGTGACGGATCGACTGTGAATTCTGTTGCGCGACTGAGACACGGCTGAATTCTGATCTCCTGCTGCCCGGAGTAAATCCCTGATCTGCAGCAAACCTCTGCCAGCTTCCGACTGCGAAGGCTGGATGGACTCTGCTATACGGGTCGCAGCTGCTAAATTCTGAATTGGGGTTCGATATACCTGAGTCGGCGGGAAGAGTTGACGTCGACTGGTGTCGGGAACTCGTTGCCGCGCGCGCTCGTCGAGTGCTCGCTGAAGGTTCTCCAGTCGAGTGCGCTCGGCCAAATTGGCCAGACGCGCCTCCTCCAAGGCACGAGCCTCGGGGGTTTCTCCTGCGATGGGAATACGCAGGGGATCCTCGTTCCTGCGGCGAAGTTCCTCTCTTTGCAGAGAGTCGAGTGGCTCGGGCTGGTACTCTTCGTAGCCTCGTGTAGGGTCGCCGCCGTCACCTGCTCCACCACCACGGGCGAAGCCAGGAGGACTGTGGGGCCCGTCGACCATCAAGATTTCCGCCCCTGGATCACTGCTACCGCACTCGGATGCAGTCTCTACGGGGCCAGTCGACTGATCGAACAAGCCGTAGAGAGGTTCGTCGGGCTCGATTGGCGCAACTTGGGTGGTGGCCGATTGGCGAGCCACCGCGTGCCTCACCCTCGCTGAAGCCTCGACCGGCCTGAGCGCTTGCGCTGGCGGGAGACCGGGAGGGTGGACGATAAAGGAGCCGACCGATACTGGGTCGACGGTTGCCGCAGCAGAACGCCACGGACACATGCGTGAAAATGCGTCGCACCGCGGACGGGGAGCGCATCCACGTCGAGTGGAGCCTCCTGGAGCCATGCGGAGTCGTCGGCGATGAAGGCGAGAGTGCCGAGACGGATCTCTTGACCCTCGACCAAAACTCCAGCAGACACCATGATGAAAGTACTCGGAAGAATCGCAACTTCTCCACAAAATCGCTAAAACACCTGCCCCACGGTGGGCGCCAACTGTCGTGGTTCTAAGCCTGACAGTAGAGTGGGGGGTAGGTATTGAGAGGCAAGGTCCTAGCTATGGAGAGGTTGTAAGCACAAGGGATGTACGAGTTCAGGCCCTTCTCGGAGGAAGTAACAGCCCTACGTCTCGGAGCCCGGAGGCGGTCGAGTGGATTATGAGTATATGAGTTACAAGGTGCCGAACCCTTCTGCCTGTGGAGGGGGGTGGCTTATATAGAGTGCGCCAGGACCCCAGCCAGCCCACGTAGGAGAGGGTTTAAGGTGAGTTAAGTCTGGGGCGTTACTGGTAACGCCCCACATAAAGTGCCTTTACTATCATAAAGTCTACTTGATTACAGGCCGTTGCAGTGCAGAGTGCCTCTTGACCTTCTGGTGGTCGAGTGAGTCTTCGTGGTCGAGTCCTTCAAGTCAGTCGAGTGTGTCTCTCGTTGGTCGACTGGAAGGCGACTTCTTCTAAGGGTGTCCTTGGGTAAGGTACTTAGATCAGGTCCATGACCTTACCCTAGGTACATAACCCCATCACTAGTCAACTAGAGGCTTACTAGGGACATGTTGGTGTCTATTATTCACACATGTATTACGATTTCCGGATAACACAATTATAGCATGAATAAAGACAATTATCATGAACAAGGAAATATAATAATAATGCTTTTATTATTGCCTATAAGGCATATTTCCAACAAATGCATCGCATACCGGGCATGCGTTCAGATCCTTGTATGCACCGCGGTAGAGGATGCAGTCATTAGGGCATGCATGTATCTTCTCCACCTCCAATCCTAGAGGGCATACGACCTTCTTTGCTGCGTATGTACTGTCGGGCAATTCGTTATCCTTTGGAAGCTTCTTCTTCTTCAATATTTTCAGTAGCTTCTCAAATCCTTTGTCAGCCACAACATTCTCTGCCTTCCACTGCAGCAATTCCAGTACGGTACCGAGCTTTGTGTTGCCATCTTCGCAATTGGGGTATAACCCTTTTTTGTGATCCTCTAACATGCGATTGAACTTCAGCTTCTCCTTTTGACTAATGCATTGCGTTCTTGCATCGACAATGACCCGGCGGAGATCATCATCATTGGGCACATCATCTGGTTCCTCTTGATCTTCAGCAGCTTCACCCGTTGCAGCATCATTGGGCACATCGTCTGGTTCCTCTTAATCTTCACCAGCTCCCCCCGTTGCAGCATCACCATATTCAGGGGGCACATAGTTGTCATCGTAGTCTTCTTCTTCGCCGTCTTCCATCATAACCCCTATTTCTCCGTGCCTCGTCCAAACATTATAGTGTGGCATGAAACCCTTGTAAAGCAGGTGGGAGTGAAGGATTTTCCGGTTAGAGTAAGACCTCGTATTCCCACATTCAGTGCATGAACAACACATAAAACCATTCTGCTTGTTTGCCTCAGCCGCATCGAGAAACTCATGCACGCCCTTAATGTACTCGCGGGTGTGTCTGTCACCGTACATCCATTGCCGGTTCATCTGCGTGCATTATATATAATTAAGTGTCCAAATTAATAGAAGTTCATCATCACATTAAAACCAAAGTGCATACATAGTTCTCATCTAACAACATATAGCTCTCTAGAGCATCTAATTAATTAAACCATACATTGAAACTATGTAAAACATTTCAATGCGAAAACAAATGCGATCATAATCACAACCAAGGTAACAATTGATCCAATGGCATAATGATACCAAGCCTCGGTATGAATGGCATATTTTCTAATCTTTCTAATCTTCAAGCGCATTGCATCCATCTTGATCTTGTGATCATCGACGACATCCGCAACATGCAACTCCAATATCATCTTCTCCTCCTCAATTTTTTTTATTTTTTCCTTCAACAAATTGTTTTCTTCTTCAACTAAATTTAACCTCTCGACAATAGGATCGGTTGGCATTTCCGATTCACATACATCCTAGATAAATAAAATCTATGTCACGTTGGTCAGCATAATTTTCATAAACAATAAATGAACCAATAGTTATAAAGATAATATACATACCACATCCGAATCATAGACAGGACGAGGGCCGACGGGGGTGGATACCAAAACCATCGCACTATATAAGATGCAATAATAAATGTAAGAAAATGATACAAGTATCTATCTAAACATACAAGTAAGAATATGTTTCCTTTCAGAAAGAAGATAAGAACAAGAGGCTCACCACGGTGGTGTCGGTGATGAGATCGGCGCGGGTGATCGACGGCGGTGAAGACGGGGGCGGGGCGTGACGGACCGCTAAATCTAGACAAATCTCGAGGAAAATGGAGTTTGGAGGTCGAGCTTCGAGAGGAGAAAGCTTAAGTAGTGTGGCTCGGGCATTCCATCGAACACCTCATGTGCATAGGAGGTGAGCTAGAGCACCACAAAGCCCTCTCCCCCTCGGCCAGAAAAAACAGAGCACTGTGCTCTGCTCTTGCGCGAGGGGGTATATATAGGCACCTCATTGGTCCCGGTTGGTGACATGAGCCGGGACTAAAGGGGGGCCTTTGGTCCCGGTTCAAGCCACCAACCGGGACCAATGGTGGTGGGCCAGGAGCGAGGCCCATTGGTCCCAGCTCATGCCACCAACCGGGACCAAAAGGTCCAGATGAACCGGGACCAATGGCCCACGTGGCCCGGCCGGCCCCCTGGGCTCACGAACCGGGACCAATGCCCACATTGGTCCCGGTTCTAGACTGAACCAGGACTAATGGGCTGACCCGGCCTGGACCAAAGCCCTGTTTTCTACTAGATCCGCACCATGCACGTCCTCTTCCATGATGACGTCACCTCGATGAGGCCCATGTCATCGCATCTCTCGCCCTCAGCTCAGGCACCGGTGTCGAACACCTGAACAAGGCAACGACAACGTCTCCCGTCATGCCAGAATTTGGGAACAAGCCCTCGCTCCCGGTGAGGCCAAGGAACTCAGGTTTCTGCATGGTGTGCAGGACTGCAGGTCATACCGTGTCTCGGGGTTCACGGACAAGAAGCCGTCCGTGCCCACTATGTCGTTGGCCTCTCGCTTGTTGATCTGCAGGTAGAAGACGTGCATGACGATATCGCCCATGGACACTGAGCATTGATGATTGGCCACGTCATTGCTTAGTTATTGTCAAAATAACTGAAATGACCTGCAAAACCACTTTTTTTTGAAACGAGGCAAAAGATTTGCCATTTTCATTGATTAAGAAGAAGAGAATTGCCAGGTTAATTGATGGAAAACCGGGCTAAAACCGATACAACTCAACCCACATGACATGGGCACCACCGGCCAACCTGGCCACCGACATGGGACACAAAGCTGCAAAGAAGAAAGGCATTCGCCGAGGAGTCACAAGCGTCATCGTCATCACCGGTTGCCTCGAACGAGTGACTCCGACTTCACCATAAAGCTCCAACCTCGAAGCCAACCTGCAAACAACTGTATAGAAACCACGACGGCACATGACACCGGATGGCCACACGCGCAAGCAACTGACAGCTCCGATTTTGACGACAAGCCTCACCAGGGAAATATGCAAGACTTGCGCCGACCGTGCCCACAGAAGAGCACCTCAGACACGCCGGGAAGAACCGACTACCGAAGTCCACACCGCGACCCGAGCTCCTCTCAACGACATCATCGTTGCCAAACAGAAACCAGCGCCCCGCCTCAGCAAACCACGCGGCGAAGATGCCGCCATCCACGACGAAGATGCCGCAAACCACCAGTCTCCCAGTCGTAGCCGGCTCCGAGATGATGCCCCCAAGGAGGAGAAAGACGCGAAGACACCTTCATCATCCGACCTAGCGGATCTGAGGTTTCCCTCCAGAGTCAAAGCCGTGGGGAGGAGGAGCACACCTCCACGACGATGCTTCCAAGAAAGATCACGGCACCCGCGGGCGCCGCCGTCGCCGGCTCCGAATAAGACCGGAGCAAAGATTTCTCCTGAAGATGTGCCGACCTCCTACCACCACCGACCGCTGCCCACCAGCCACCACCTGCTGAGGCCGACCTCATTCAGGCCACAGGATCCCACGATCCACCGCAACATGACACGCACCACCCCCTGGCCGAAGCCGCCATCCACCACCGCAGCACACCGTGGCCACCACCACCGCAGCAACCCACACCGCATCGCGAAGCGCAGCACCCAGATCGATGCACCACACACCAGATCCAATCGGAGCTGCACAGGCGAAGCAGCAGAGCAGACGAGCAGGATCCCCCTCCGCAACACACCTCACACTCCAGAGAAGCATACCCGCCATGCACAGCCGGTCACCGCGCCCGACGCGCACCTGCAGCCACCGCGCCCGGCTGGTCTCCGCGCCACACGCGCACAGCCGGATCCGAGTCGTCGCCACGCGAGCGTGCGCCGTCCATGCCCTGGCCACATCAGGAGCTCGGACCGAGGCCGCCGTCCCGGCGCCCCACACCGTCCGCACCAACCGCCGCCCGCAGGATCCTAGATCGGATCGGGACCGCACGAGGCCGATGACCGTGACCGCGCGCACCGCGACGGCGCGCCCACCGCCGCGACCAGACGCCGTGCCACACGCCGGAGATCGCCTCCGCCGCGAGCAGCGACGCCGCCACGAGGCCAAGCGCCGGACAGCCGTGACCCGCACATGAGCGCCCCTCCTCCTGAGCGAGCAGCAGCTAGAGAGCGCCCCGCCGCCGCCGGCTCCGCGCAGGCTTTGCCTGCCGGAGGCCACCGGCGACGGCGAGGGGGAGAGGAGGCTGGCGTTGGGGAGGCCGCGGGAGGGGCGGTGGTCGCCGCACGTGCCGCCCCGGGGAGAGAGCGACGCGGGGGCCTCGTGGTGGCGCTTGGCCTCGTTGTTCTTTTTTTCCTTCAAGGCAAAGGAACTAGTTGCAAAACCACTTTTGATGTGGCATGAAACCACTTAGGGCTAGATTAACCTGGTTTTGACCTATTTAGGGTTGAAATCATACCAAATTCGAGTTGAGGGTGTTATGGCTCCGTTGGAGGGGATTTGAGGGTGAAAAGTATACTTCTTTCAAAAATAAACTCAAGGCCTATCTAGGCCAATTCCGACCTTCAAGCTAACCTGGCATTCGGCTCGCTCTAACGGGCCGGATTAGTAAACACCAGTTGCTCAAATGTCCTGACACGTAGGATTTGAGCACGGGAATCCCTATGTTTCACTTAGGGCGTGTTTGGTTACATTGCCGATTCAGCCTGGCCCGGCGAGCGTGGCTCTATTGAGCCGGTTTGAGGGGATGCAGGCCAAAAAAAACCCATATGCATATAGTTTGGTTGCCTGCATGCCCCTAGTTGCATGAGACAAACATTTTTGACCCAACGTTTGGTTGCCCGCATTGCATTAGGTGCACATATGACATGGTGTTTGGTTGCAACCTGCATAAGGTGTTGTCACCACTTCTAACTAGTGGTGACCTTACCACACACAATCTGAACATAGTGCCAGCTAGTTAAACAAATGAGAGTTCATCCTAACTACAATCAAATGACAGATCAAATTATTAAGAGCCATTGGCTAAATAGGAGATAGTTCATCGGTGTTGCTGCTTCATCTTCCTCTTCTGCTTCTGCTGCTACTGCTGCTTCTTCTTCCTCTTCTTCTATGCTTCTGCTGCTTCTGTTTCTTCTTCCTCTTCTTCAAATCATGCACTGACCTCTGTTAAGCCACATTGCCTTTTCCCACTCCAACCTTTTGTTCTTCCAACCTTCATTGTCAAATGCCTCCACACCATGGTGTAAGTGCATCTAGTGCCCCTTAGTGATTTTGGTGTATTGAAGACTTATAGGTTAAGGGACTAATGCGTTTGTGAGTGTACACAGGTCTATAAGTCTATGAGGAGTTTGATTTTTATAGAGAAAGTCGACCCCTGAAAATGAAGTTCTTCGACTGAATACTTTGAATTTCTGAAGACTGTCTGAAGACTCTGATAGTGAAGAAATTGGTGTGACCTTGAAGACTTGGTATTCATTTGAGGAACATGAAGCGTGAAGACTTTTGTTTTTGTAGTTTCATTTTCTCTTTCTTGAGTCTTAGGAAACACCGTACTGTTAAAGGGGGTCGAGGAAATACTAAGGAAAAATTTCCATGTGATGCTCAACTCAAAATCCTACACCTACCAATCCCTTCGAGTGAAGCCATTGGAAATCTCATACAGTTTAGTCATATTCTTCAGTGACAGAGACGAAGTTCTTCTGGTCTCTGAGGAATTTGTTCTGACTGAGGAGTTAGGAATTTGCCAGTGCGGATTGCCTACATAGTGAGGAACATGATAGCCCTGAGGATTTTGCAACTCAAAATTCCGACCGTTGTTGTGCTATGCGCCAGCTGTCCCAAAATATATACCCACCTAACGGTCATATCATTGAAGGGCATTTATGTCTTATCATGTCGGGCTGCTCCCTAGGTTATAAATAGCCGCCCCCTACAACCATTAGCTGGTTGGATGCTCCGAGAGAAACTGACACTTGTCATTTGAGAGCATCCCATCCTCCGAGGACTTTGAGCGAAAATCATCAAGTGAGGAAAACCCAAACCCAACACCTACAAACCCCAAGTGATTGAGCATCACTGAAGATATTGATCCTGTGTGGATCCGACGCTTGTTACCTTTGAAGACTGTGCTTCTTCCAGACGGTTAGGCCTTAGGCGTCAAGGTCTAGAGCATCCAAGAAGAATTATGGATCACCGAGTGACTAAGTTTGTGAAGGTTCGGAAGTCACCTGAAGACTTACCAGGAGTGATTGGGCGAGGTCTGTGTGACCTTAGCTCAAGGAGAATACGGTGAGGACTGTGTGTCCGGGACTGTGTGTCCTCAGGTTTAAATACCTAGTCGCTCCAACCAGATGTACAACTGAGACAACAGTTGGAACTGGTCTACCAAATCATTGTCTTCACCAAGCTCACTGGTTCTATTTCCTCAACTCCTTCATTTCCTCATAACTATGTTGAGTGCTTGTTCATATATGTGTTTGAAGACTTGGACTGAAGACTTTCTCAAATTCCTCAGTTCAATTTCTTCAGTCTGTTTGTCTTCATCCTATGTTATCATGTGCTTACGCTTTCTGTACTCTATGCTTGTCTTCATTTCATCATGATGACCATGTTTGTGTTCTGTTATGTTTACTTTTGAGTACTTATTCCACTGATAGTAATTCTTCGCTAAGGAATTTCCTCACCTGCAAATTCCTCAGTGAAGAATTCATAAAAATCGCCTATTCACCCCCCTCTAGTCGATATAACGCATTTTCACATGGCCAGAGCTAACAACATCGTCAGGCTCGACCTCTTCCTCGTCAGGCACGCGTTCATCAAAGCCCCACTGGAGGATCCAGTTATGCAGAATGCAACAAGCAAGAACTAGCTTAACCTGAGTGGGGTATGGGTGGAATGGCTTCTGATCGAGGATCTTAAACCTATTCTTTAGAGCTCCAAATGCCCTCTCAACAGTTACTCTAAGGCTGGAGTGTCTGAGATTAAGCAGCTCGTGTGCAGTCCTAGGAAAGTTCCTACCAGAGAACTCGTTGAGATGGTACCTTGTTTTCCTAAAGGGTGGAAGAACACCCGACCGACATGCATAACCACCATCTCCAAGGTAGAACTTGCCGTCGGGGATGTTGATCCCATCAGGTCGACTCATGCTGTGAGTGAGAATGTTTGCATCATGCGCTGACCCCTCCCAGCCAGCCAGCACATATGTGAACCTCAGATCAAAGTCAACAGTAGCAAGCGCATTCTGGCTTGTGTAGTGCTTCCCCCTGTATGCTGCAGACTGTGACCTAGGAACTCTGGCAGTGACATGAGTACCATCAATTGCCCCAATGCAGTCCTGAAAATGGCATCACTAGCCTGTGTTAGTGCTGAACTTGCACAATACAAGCATATCAAGCAATGATAAGTGTATATTGTCAATGCTCACCTTGAAGTATGGATACCATCTTGGGCTTCTGCGAATCTTGGGCGGAGTCTGGCCAAATGGTCTCCTGATCATCTCTCCTCTAAGCTCCCCAACAGCAAAAAGCACCTACTTGAAGTACCTAGAGATGGTCTTCATTGACCTCTTGAACGTGTTGTGAATGACCCTTAACCTCTGGTTATGGCCAACAACATGGAGGAACATGGTCACTTTCTCTTCGACACTGGTGTTGATGCTATCTTGTAACAGGCCCCTCCTCCTGAAGGTCTCGACAAGCCTGGCAAATGGTGCTCTTTTCATTCTAAGCATCCACAGAGCCTCGACGTCATCGCAGTTGTAGATGTAGTTTAGATTTTGGATCCTCTCCTGTTCCCGGGGAAACAATGGACCATAGCGGATCAATGGTCTCCCAGCACGACGAACAACTCTCTGGTGCATGAACATTACCCATGCCCGAATCACACTAATTAGTGCTGCCTGGTTTATCAGCCTCATCCGTGCGTCCATAACCTAGTCGACATCGATGGTTCGTTCAGTGGCAAATCGATCCTACACCTAGCTTAAAGGCCTAACCACTGAGCTAACAAAGGGGGAGGGGGTGCTGCTTACCGGCATCGAAGACGAGGATGGTGTAGGGGGAGCCATGGCACAGAGTAGGTCGACCAGACGCTGGCCAACAGCAAGGGGAGCACCAGATCAGCCACAAACACCGCCGCCTCTTCTGCCGCCACCTATAGCGCAGATCTGAAATCGCAGCCGCCGCCGGTGGTGAGGCAGTGGAGAAGAAAGGGGGCAGTGGCTATGGGTGAGCGAGTGAAAGGGGGGGTGAGGCGAATTTGGCGCCGGGACAGCGCGCCAGATTTCCATCTCCCGCCACCCCTCCTCGCCCGCGCCTCGCTCCCGCCCAGCGACCTCGCACCGCACTCAGCCTGGCTCGCGAGAAACTGCCGATCCGAAGGTTTCCAGCGAGCCAGGCTCTGGGCTGCTTTGAGAAGCGTGCGATGCAGGCCCAACAGTAAAATCTGGCAACCAAACAGGCCTCTCCCTTCCCGCTCGGGCCGGGTTGGGCTCGGTGCGGGCAACCGAACACACACTTAGTGCAACACAGTCATTGAATTGCACAGGGGAACGACCCTAGAGACAAGAGGTGGGATTTCCCATACTGAGCATAATACACTGTGTGAGCCAATTAGTTTTGTAAACCTTCTAGAAGGTTTGTTGAATCAGTTTTTTCATTGTTTCTCCTATTTTTATTTTTGGTTTTTATTTGCTTTTATTAATTTCTTCACTTTTTAAAAATTTAACAAATTCAAAGAAATATCTCAGTTTTGAAAAATTGTTTGTGTTTTCCCAAGAAATCACAAATTTGATTTTTTTTAAAAATTGAAAAATCTTTTGTATTTCAAAATATGTTCTTCTTGTATAGAAGGATGTTTGCAATTTTATATAAAAAAATTGTTTACATTTTTTCAAATTCTTGACATTTTACAAAAATGTTCACATTTTCACAAAATGTTAAAAGTATTTTTTCGCTTTTTCCAAAAACGTTCGCAATTTTCAAAAATATTAGAAAATTTTATTTTTTTAAAAAGTTGCTATTTAAAAAAAACCATATTTTCAAAAACTGTGCAAACATTTTCAAAAAAGTCATACTTCTCAACATTAATTTCCCCATATTTTTTAGAAAAACCAAATGAAAAGTACTAAAAACCTGACCACAAACACGGCAATGTACGACCCACGGCGAGCCCTACCACGGGTAGCGAGCAAGGGCAGCGCGTATTGCGCCGGCCTAGTAGCCGCCGCTCGCCTGCTAACATCATGTTACTTTTTCTTTTTTGTTTTTATTCCATTTTTATTCATTTTATTCTCCTTTTGCTTTATTTTCCACTTTGTTAATATTCAAAAATATTCTCTCTATATATAGTGGCGGCGACATTTAAGGAGAAACCCTAGCAGATGGAGGTACCGGGGTCAAAGGGAGGGGAAGAGAAGGGATGACCTAGGTGGCGGGAAGCTTGGCTGGCCGGGGTTGGGCGCACCCATGATCTGGGAAGCTCTCCCCTTTGGGAGAGGGGGATTTGGACTTGGAAAAGATGCCTGAAATTTCACGCACTTTCTCGTTGCATGTCATGTCTCACTTTCGCTGATAAGTGGACCCAATGTGTGCAGAACTAAATAAATGGCGCGGGGAAGCCAAACATATGCCCCGCTGGCTACCAACCTTAGTTGAATTTGTTCCAAATTCTTTTTTGGCCAGAAAATTATATTTCCCTAATCCCTAGGGTATCCTATTCATGCCTTTTCTTTCCCTCGAGGAGGCCAATGAGCTCTAGGTAAAGACCTTGGCCCTAGGTAAAATAATGGTTTTTAGTAGTGTAAATGTGTTTGGTTATGCTACATTTCCTAATGTTGTTGTATAATCAACGCAATGATCACTCTGGTCGCAAGTTACAGATAACCCACAAGTATAGGGGATCACAACAGTTTTCGAGGGTAGAGTATTCAACCCAAATTTATAGATTCGACACAAGGGGAGCCAAAGAATATTTGAAGGTATTAGAAGCTGAGTTTCCAATTCAACCACACCTGGAGATTAATTATCTACAGCAAGGAATTAGTAGCACAATAATATGATAGTTTTGATAGTAGTAGCAGCAGCAATAGTAACAGTAACAGTGATAGTAGTACTTTTGTAGCAAGTGTACAATGATGATAGCAGTAGTAACTTAGCAGAAATAATATGGAAAAGTTCGTAGGCATTGGATCGGTAACTTGTTGGATGATATTCATCATGAGACAGTTATAACCTAGGGCGATACGACACTAGCTCCATTTCATCGATATAATGTAGACATGTATTCCGTAAATAATCATACGTGCTTTATTAAAAGAACTTGCATGACATCTTTTGTCCTACGCTCCCATGGCAGCGGGGCCCATATTGAAAACTAAGGGATATTAAGGCATCCTTTTAATAGAGAACTGGAACGGAACAAAGCGTTAACACATAGTGAATACATGAACTCCTCAAAGTACGGTCATCACAAGGAGTGGGCCCGGATGTTCTCACTCCGGGGTTGCCGGATCATAACACGTAGTAGGTGACTATAACTTGCAAGGTCGGATCTAGAACATGGATATAATGATGATAACATAAACGGTTCAGATTTGAAATCATGGCACCCGAGCCCAAAGTAAGAAGCATTAAGCATGGCAAAGTCATAGCAACATCAATCTAAGAACATAGTGGATACTAGGGATCAAGCCCTAACAAAACTAACTCGATTACATGATGAAACTTATCCAACTCCTCACCGACCAGTGAGCCTACGAAGGAATTACTCACTCCCGGTGGGGAGCATCATGGAATTGGCGATGGAGAAGAGTTGGTAATGACAAAGAGCAAAGACCCCCCTCTCCGAAGCCCCAAACAGACTCCAGATCTGCCCTCCCGAGGAAGAACTGGGCTTGGCGGCGGCTCCGTCTCATGGATCGCGGTAATTCTTTCTCCCTCATTTTTTCTCCGAAAATAGGAAATTATAGTGTAAGGGTTGAGGTCTGCGGGGCCATCAGGTGGGTACAACCCACCTGGGCGCGCTAGGAGAGGGGACGCGCCCTGTTGGGTTGTGCCCACCCAAGGCCCCCTCTCCAGTAGGTCTTGGCTCCAGAAATTCTTATTATTGATATAAAAAATCCTCGCAAAGTTTCGTTCCATTCCGAGAACTTTTATTTCTGCACAAAAACAACACCATGGTAGTTCTGCTGAAAACAACTTCAGTTCAGGGTTAGTTTCATTCAAATCATGCAAATTAGAGTTCAAAACAAGAGGAAAAGCGTGAGAAAAATTAGATACGTTGGAGACGTATCAACTCCCCCAAGCTTAAACATTTGCTTGTCCTCAAGCAATTCAGTTGATAAACTGAAAGTGAGAAAGAAAATTTGTTACGAACTATTTTGCTCTTGTTGCATAAATAAGCTTAAACAACACCTAGGTTTTCAGCCAATATTATAACTAACCATGTCAACAACAACTCTTAAAGATTATAATGACTCATATCAATGACATAATCAGCTAGCGAGCAATAATAGATATCTTAAATGGCAACACGTTGTCAAAACAACCATGATATAATATGACAATAATGGTATATCGCTAGCCCTTTCTAAGACCGCAAAACATAAATGCAGAGCACCTCCAAAGTTCAAGTAGCGACTAAACATTGTAATTCATGGTAGAAAAGATCCAGTCATGATGCACCCAACATTAGCTACACACAATGCATAAATCATGACCGCTGTTCTCTACTCAGTTTTTGGCGCTTGTTTTAGAAGGTGGTGACACAACATAAAAGTAAATAGAGAGTCCCTTCACAGAGGGAAGTAGTGATTTGCAGAGGTGCCAGAGCTCAATTTTTAAAACAGAGATAAATGATATTTGGAGACATGCACCCTGCTCATTTACTTCACGACCATCAGTTATCAACATCTTCCATGCTAAGCACGCTAGTGGCGGTTTCCAAGCGATAAAAGTAAAGGTTTACTCCCCCTCCACCAACAATCACACTCCACGTCTTGTCTGAAACAATGGATGCCGTCCAGACCAACAATAGTCCCGGGGGAGTTTTGTTTAATTATTTGCATTTTTGAGTTCGGGACTGGGAATCCTTATTACCGCCCATTTTCTCGTGCGATGGTGAGTGAATAAACACTTGACCTGAGAATAACCCGCTTAGCATGGAAGATATCGACCACCTCCTATCGTTCCATGAACGATCCAGGCACACAAAAAGGATAATTTTTTAGAAGTTTTTAGAGGTGGCACATGCAAATTTACTTAGGACGGTAGGGAGTACCGCATATAAGTAGGTATGGTGGACTCATCTGGAATAACTTTGGGTTCAAGGATTTTGATGTACAAGCAGAATCTCCACTTAGTACAGGCGAAGGCTAGCAATTTAGATTGAGAAGCGGCCAGCTAGAGAGCAACAACGATCATAACCATGCATTAGGCGTAAGTAACATTGGACACTAGCATGAGTAGGATATGAACACCATGAACATAAACATTATACAGGCTATGTTGGTTCTGATTCAACTACATGCATGAACATGTACCAAGTCAAGCCACTTGAACATGCAGAGGAGGATACCATTTCATCATACTACATCTCACAATCATCTTAATGCTATGTTGATATCCAAGATAAATCATTATTAACTCCCAGCTACTTATGCATGGCATGAGAAACTATAATCTCCAATTTGTTGGGGAACGTAGCAGAAATTTAAAATTTTCTACGCATCACCAAGATCAATCTATGGAGTCATCTAGCAACGAGAGAGAGAGGGAGTGCATCTTCATACACTTGAAGATCGCTAATCGGAAGCGTTCAAGAGAACGGGGTTGATGGAGTCGTACTCGTCGTGATCCAAATCACCGATGATCCTAGCGCCGAACGGACGGCACCTCTGCGTTCAACACACGTACGGAGCGGAGACGTCTCCTCCTTCTTGATCCAGCAAGGGGGGAGGAGAAGTTGATGGAGTTCCAGCAGCACGACGGCGTGGTGGTGGAAGTAGCGGGATCCCGGCAGGGCTTCGCCAAGCACAAACGGGGAGGAAGAGGTGTCACGGGAGGGAGGGAGGCGCCTGGGCTTCAGGTGTGGCTGCCCTACCTCCCCTCAACTATATATAAGGGCCTGGGGGGGGCTCCGACCCCTTGTAGATCCCATCTAGGGAGGGGGGCGGCAGCCCTAGGGGTGGCTTGGCCTCCAAGCCAAGTGGAGGCGCCCCCACCCCTTAGGGTTTCCAACCCTAGGCGCATGGGAGGCCCAAGGGGGGTGCACCAGCCCACCAGGGCCTGGTTCCCACGCCCCTTCAGCCCATGGGGCCCTCCGGGATAGGTGGCCCCACCCGGTGGACCCCCGGGACCCTTCCGGTGGTCCCTGTACAATACCGATGACTCCCGAAACTCTCTCGATGGCCGAAACTGGACTTCCTATATATAAATCTTTACCTCCGGACCATTCCGGAACTCCTCGTGACGTCCGAGATCTCATCCGGGACTCCAAACAACTTTCGGTTAACCGCATACTAATATCTCTACAACTCTAGCGTCACCGGACCTTAAGTGTGTAGACCCTACGGGTTCGGGAGATATGTAGACATGACCAAGACAACTCTCCGGTCAATAAACAACAGCGGGATCTGGATACCCATGTTGGCTCCCACATGCTCCACGATGATCTCATCGGATGAACTATGATGTCAAGGATTCAATCAATCCCGTATACAATTCCCTTTGTCTATCGGTATGATACTTGCCCGAGATTCGATCGTCGGTATCCCGATACCTCGTTCAATCTCGTTACCGGCAAGTCTCTTTACTCATTCCGTAATACATCATCCCGTGATCAACTCCTTGGTCACATTGTGCACATTATGATGATGTCCTACCGAGTGGGCCCAGAGATACCTTTCCGTTACACGGAGTGACAAATCCCAATCTCGATTCGTGCCAACCCAACAGACACTTTCGGAGATACCCATAGTGCACCTTTATAGCCACCCAGTTACGTTGTGACGTTTGGTACACCCAAAGCATTCCTATGGTATCCCGGAGTTGCACAATCTCATGGTCTAAGGAAATGATACTTGACATTAGAAAAGCTTTAGCATATGAACTATACGATCTTGTGCTAGGCTTAGGATTGGGTCTTGTCCATCACATCATTCTCCTAATGATGTGACCCTGTTATCAATGACATCCAATGTCCATGGTCAGGAAACCATGACCATCTATTGATCAACGATCTAGTCAACTAGAGGCTTACTAGGGACATGTTGTGGTCTATGTATCCACACATGTATTACGATTTCCGGTTAATACAATTATAGCATGAACAATAGACAATTATCATGAACAAGGAAATACAATAATAACCATTTTATTATTGCCTCTAGGGCATATTTCCAATAGTCTCCAACTTGCACTAGAGTCAATAATCTAGTTCACATCACTATGTGATTGCAATGAATCCAACACCCATGGGGTTTGTTCATATCTTGCTTGTGAGAGAGGTTTATTAGTTAATGAGTCTGAAACTTTCAGATCCATGTGTGCTTTACAGATCTCTATGTAATCTTGTAGATGCAGCTACCACGCGCTACTTGGAGCTATTCCACTATACGAATCTGGTTTACTACTCAGAGTCATCCGGATTAGTGTCAAAGTTTGCATCGACGTAACCCTTTACGACGAACTCTTTTACCACCTCCATAATTGAGAAAATTCCTTAGTCCACTAGTTACTAAGGATAAGTTCGACCGTTCTCGTGTGATCCATTCCTGGATTACTCTTGTACCCCTTGACTGACTCATGGCAAGGCACACTTCAGGTGCGGTACACAGCATAGCATACTGTAGAGCCTACGTCTAAAGCATAGGGGACGACCTTCGTCCTTTCTCTCTCTTCTGCCATGGTTAGGTCTTGAGTCTTACTCAACATTCACACCTTGTAACACAGCTAAGAACTTCTTCTTTGCTGATCTATTTTGAACTCCTTCAAAATCTTGTCACGGTACGTATTCATTTGAAAGTACTATTAAGCGTTTTGATCTATCCTTATAGATCTTGATGCTCAATGTTCAAGTAGCTTAATCCGGGTTTTCCATTGAAAACACTTTTCAAATAACCCTGTATGCTTTCCAGAAATTCTACATCATTTCTGATCAACAATATGTTAACAACATATACTCATCAAAAATTCTATAGTGCTCCCACTCACTTCTTTGGAAATACAAGTTTCTCATAAACTTTGTATAAACCCAAAATCTTTGATCATCTCATCAAAGCGTACATTCCAACTCTGAGATGCTTATTTCAGTCCTTGTAAGGATTGCTGGAGCTTTGCATACTTGTCAGCATCTTTCAGGATTGACAAAACCCTCTGGTTGTATTACATACAACCTTTCCTCAAGAAAAATGTCGAGGAAACAATGTTTTGACATCCTATCTGCAAGATTTCATAAATAATGCAGTAACTGCTAACATAATTCCAACAGACTCTTAGCATCGATACGAGTGAGAAAGTCTCATCGTAGTCAACTCCACTTGAACATGCAGAGGAGGATACCATTTCATCATACTACATCTCACAATCATCTTAATGCTATGTTGATATCCAAGATAAATCATTATTAACTCCCAGCTACTTATGCATGGCATGAGAAACTATAATCTCCAATTTGTTGGGGAACGTAGCAGAAATTTAAAATTTTCTACGCATCACCAAGATCAATCTATGGAGTCATCTAGCAACGAGAGAGAGAGGGAGTGCATCTTCATACCCTTGAAGATCGCTAATCGGAAGCGTTCAAGAGAACGGGGTTGATGGAGTCGTACTCGTCGTGATCCAAATCACCGATGATCCTAGCGCCGAACGGACGGCACCTCTGCGTTCAACACACGTACGGAGCGGAGACGTCTCCTCCTTCTTGATCCAGCAAGGGGGGAGGAGAAGTTGATGGAGTTCCAGCAGCACGACGGCGTGGTGGTGGAAGTAGCGGGATCCCGGCAGGGCTTCGCCAAGCACAAACGGGGAGGAAGAGGTGTCACGGGAGGGAGGGAGGCGCCTGGGCTTCAGGTGTGGCTGCCCTACCTCCCCTCAACTATATATAAGGGCCTGGGGGGGGGGCTCCGACCCCTTGTAGATCCCATCTAGGGAGGGGGGCGGCAGCCCTAGGGGTGGCTTGGCCTCCAAGCCAAGTGGAGGCGCCCCCACCCCTTAGGGTTTCCAACCCTAGGCGCATGGGAGGCCCAAGGGGGGTGCACCAGCCCACCAGGGCCTGGTTCCCACGCCCCTTCAGCCCATGGGGCCCTCCGGGATAGGTGGCCCCACCCGGTGGACCCCCAGGACCCTTCCGGTGGTCCCTGTACAATACCGATGACTCCCGAAACTCTCTCGATGGCCGAAACTGGACTTCCTATATATAAATCTTTACCTCCGGACCATTCCGGAACTCCTTGTGACGTCCGGGATCTCATTCGGGACTCCGAACAACTTTCGGTTAACCGCATACTAATATCTCTACAACTCTAGCGTCACCGGACCTTAAGTGTGTAGACCCTACGGGTTCGGGAGATATGTAGACATGACCGAGACAACTCTCCGGTCAATAAACAACAGCGGGATCTGGATACCCATGTTGGCTCCCACATGCTCCACGATGATCTCATCGGATGAACTACGATGTCAAGGATTCAATCAATCCCGTATACAATTCCCTTTGTCTATCGGTATGATACTTGCCCGAGATTCGATCGTCGGTATCCCGATACCTCGTTCAATCTCGTTACCGGCAAGTCTCTTTACTCATTCCGTAATACATCATCCCGTGATCAACTCCTTGGTCACATTGTGCACATTATGATGATGTCCTACCGAGTGGGCCCAGAGATACCTTTCCGTTACACGGAGTGACAAATCCCAATCTCGATTCGTGCCAACCCAACAGACACTTTCGGAGATACCCATAGTGCACCTTTATAGCCACCCAGTTACGTTGTGACGTTTGGTACACCCAAAGCATTCCTATGGTATCCCGGAGTTGCACAATCTCATGGTCTAAGGAAATGATACTTGACATTAGAAAAGCTTTAGCATATGAACTATACGATCTTGTGCTAGGCTTAGGATTGGGTCTTGTCCATCACATCATTCTCCTAATGATGTGACCCTGTTATCAATGACATCCAATGTCCATGGTCAGGAAACCATGACCATCTATTGATCAACGAGCTAGTCAACTAGAGGCTTACTAGGGACATGTTGTGGTCTATGTATCCACACATGTATTACGATTTCCGGTTAATACAATTATAGCATGAACAATAGACAATTATCATGAACAAGGAAATACAATAATAACCATTTTATTATTGCCTCTAGGGCATATTTCCAATAGTCTCCAACTTGCACTAGAGTCAATAATCTAGTTCACATCACTATGTGATTGCAATGAATCCAACACCCATGGGGTTTGTTCATATCTTGCTTGTGAGAGAGGTTTATTAGTTAATGAGTCTGAAACTTTCAGATCCATGTGTGCTTTACAGATCTCTATGTAATCTTGTAGATGCAGCTACCACGCGCTACTTGGAGCTATTCCACTATACGAATCTGGTTTACTACTCAGAGTCATCCGGATTAGTGTCAAAGTTTGCATCGACGTAACCCTTTACGACGAACTCTTTTACCACCTCCATAATTGAGAAAATTCCTTAGTCCACTAGTTACTAAGGATAAGTTCGACCGTTCTCGTGTGATCCATTCCTGGATTACTCTTGTACCCCTTGACTGACTCATGGCAAGGCACACTTCAGGTGCGGTACACAGCATAGCATACTGTAGAGCCTACGTCTAAAGCATAGGGGACGACCTTCATCCTTTCTCTCTCTTCTGCCATGGTTAGGTCTTGAGTCTTACTCAACATTCACACCTTGTAACACAGCTAAGAACTTCTTCTTTGCTGATCTATTTTGAACTCCTTCAAAATCTTGTCACGGTACGTATTCATTTGAAAGTACTATTAAGCGTTTTGATCTATCCTTATAGATCTTGATGCTCAATGTTCAAGTAGCTTAATCCGGGTTTTCCATTGAAAACACTTTTCAAATAACCCTGTATGCTTTCCAGAAATTCTACATCATTTCTGATCAACAATATGTTAACAACATATACTCATCAAAAATTCTATAGTGCTCCCACTCACTTCTTTGGAAATACAAGTTTCTCATAAACTTTGTATAAACCCAAAATCTTTGATCATCTCATCAAAGCGTACATTCCAACTCTGAGATGCTTATTTCAGTCCTTGTAAGGATTGCTGGAGCTTTGCATACTTGTCAGCATCTTTCAGGATTGACAAAACCCTCTGGTTGTATTACATACAACCTTTCCTCAAGAAAAATGTCGAGGAAACAATGTTTTGACATCCTATCTGCAAGATTTCATAAATAATGCAGTAACTGCTAACATAATTCCAACAGACTCTTAGCATCGATACGAGTGAGAAAGTCTCATCGTAGTCAACTCCTTTGAACTTGTCGGAAAACATCTTAACGACAAGTCGAGCTTTCTTAATGGTGACACTTACCATCATTGTCCGTCTTCCTTTTAAAATCCATCTGCACCCAATAGCCTTACGACCATCAAGTAGTTCTTCCAAAGTCTATACTTTGTTTTTTGTTTATACATGGATCCTTTCTCGGATTTTATGGCCTCGAGCCATTCATCGGAATCCGGGCCCACCATCGCTTCTCCATAGCTCGTAGGTTCATTGTTGTCTAGCAAAATGACTTCCAAGACAGGATTACGTACCACTCTGAAGTAGTACACATCCTTGTCGACCTATGAGGTTTGGTAGTGACTTGATCCGAAGTTTTATGATCACTATCATAAGCTTCCATTTCAATTGGTGTAGGTGCCACAGGAACAACTTCCTGTGCCCTACTACACACTAGTTGAAGTGATGGTTCAACAACCTCATCAAGTCTCCACCATCCTCCCACTCAATTCTTTCGAGAGAAACTTTTCCTCGAGAAAGGACCCGTTTCTAGAAACAATCACTTTTGCTTCCGGATCTGAAATAGGAGGTATACCCAACTATTTTTGGGTATTCTATGAAGATGCATTTATCCGCTTTGGGTTCGAGCTTATCAGCCTGAAACTTTTTCACATAAGCATTGCAACCCCAAACTTTTAAGAAACGACAGCTTAGGTTTCTCTAAACCATAGTTCATACGGTGTCGTCTCAATGGAATTGTGTGGTGCCCTATTTAAAGTGAATGCGGTTGTCTCTAATGCCTAACCCATAAACAATAGTGGTAATTCGATAAGAGACATCATGGTATGCACCATATCTAATAGGGTGCAGTTATGATGTTCGGACACACCATCACACTATGGTGGTCCAGGCGGTATTAGTTGTGAAACAATTTCCACAATGTCTTAATTGTGTGCCAAACTCGTAACTCAGATATTCATCTCTATGATCATATCATAGACATTCTATCATCTTGTCACGACGATCTTCACTCTGAAATTATTTCAATAATTCAGACTTGTGTTTCATCAAGTAAATATACTCAGCATCTACTCAAATCATCTGTGAAGTAAGAACATAACGATATCCACTGCGTGCCTCAACACTCATTGGACTGCACACATCAAAATGTATTACTTCCAACAAGTTGCTTTCTTGTTCCATCTTACTGAAAATGAGGTCTTTCAGTCATCTTGCCCATGTGGTATGATTTGCATGTCTCAAGTGATTCAAAATCAAGTGAGTCCAAATGATCCATCTGTATGGAGTTTCTTCATGCATATCTACCAATAGACATGGTTCGCATGTCTCAATCTTTTCAAAACGAGTGAGTCCAAAGATCCATCAACATGGAGCTTATTCATGCATTTTATACCAATATGACTCAAATGGCAGTGCCACAAGTATGTGGTACTATCATTACTATCTTATATCTTTTAGCATGAACATGCGTATCACTACGATCGAGATTCAATGAACCATTCATTTTAGGTGCAAGACCATTGTAGGTATTATTCAAATAAACAGAGTAACCATTATTCTCCTTAAATGAATAACCGTATTGCGATAAACATAATCCAATCATGTCTATGCTCAACGCAAACACCAAATAACAATTATTTAGGTTGAACACCAATCTCGATGGTAGAGGGAGCATGCGATGATTGATCACATCAACCTTGGAAACACTTCCAACACATATCGTCATCTCACCTCCAGCTAGTCTTCGTTTATTCCGCAGCCTTTTATTTCGAGTTACTAACACTTAGCAACTGAACCGGTATTTTAATACCCTGGTGCTACTAGGAGTACTTGTAAAGTACACATTAATATAACATATATCCAAAATACTTCTGTCGACCTCGCCAGCCTTCTCATTTACCAAGTATCTAGGGTAGTTCTGCTTCAGTGACCGTTCCCCTCATTATAGAAGCACTTAGTCTCGGGTTTGGTTCAACCTTGGGTTTCTTCACTAGAGCAGCAACTGATTTGCCGTCTCATGAAGTATCCCTTCTTTCCCTTGCCCTTCTTGAAACTAGTGGTTTTACTAACCATCAACAATTGATGCTCCTACTTGATTTCTACTTTCATGGTGTCAAACATCGCGAATTGCTCAAGGATCATCATGTCTATCCCTGATATGTTATAGTTCATCACTAAGCTCTAATAGCTTGGTTGCAGTGACTATGGAGAACTATTACTATCTCATCTGGAAGATTAACTCCCACTTGATTCAAGCGATTGTAGTACTCAGACAATCTGAGCACATGCTCAACGTTTGAGCTTTTCTCCCTTAGTTTGCAGGCTTAAGAAACTTGTCAGAGGTCTCATACCTCTTGACGTGGGCACTAGTCTGAAATTCCAATTTCAGTCTTTGGAACATCTCATATGTTCTGCGACGTTTCAAAACCGTCTTTGGTGGCACAATTCTAAACCGTTAGCATTACACACTGAACTATCACGTAGTCATCAAAACGTGTATGTTAGATGTTTCCCAACATCTACAGACGATGCTCGAGGATCAGCACACTGAGCGGTGCATCAAGGACATAATTCTTCTGTGCAGCAATGAGGACAATCCTCAGTTTACGGACCCAGTCCGCATAGTTGCTACTGTCAACTCTCAAGTAAATTTTCTCTAGGAACATATCTAAAACAGTAGAACTATAGCGCAAGCTACGACATGATTTGCAAAGACCTTTTGACTATGTTCATGATAATTAAGTTCATCTAATCAAATTATTTAATGAACTCCCACTTAGATAGACATCCCTCTAGTCATCTAAGTGATACATGATCCGAGTCAACTAGGCCATGTCCGATCATCACGTGAGACGAACTAGTCATCCTCGGTGAACATCTTCATGTTGATCGTATCTTCTATACGACTCATGTTCGACCTTTCGGTCTTCCGTGTTCTGAGGCCATGTCTGTACATGCTAGGCTCGTTAAGTCAACCTAAGTGTATTGTGTGTGTAAATCTGGCTTACACCCGTTGTGTGCGAACGTTAGAACCTATCACACCCGATCATCACGTGGTGCTTCAGAACAACGGACCTTAGCAATGGTGCACAGTTAGGGGGAACACTTTCTTGAAATTATGGTGAGGGATCATCTTATTTATGCTACCGTCGTTCTAAGCAAATAAGATGTAAAAACATGATAAACATCACATGCAATCAAATAGTGACATGATATGGCCAATAACATTTTGCTCCTTCTGATCTCCATCTTCGGGGCGCCATGATCATCGTCGTCACCGGCATGACACCATGATCTCCATCATCGTGATCTCCATCGTCGTGTCTTCATGAAGTTGTCTCGTCAACTATTACTTCTACTACTATGGCTAATGGTTAGCGATAAAGTAAAGTAATTACATGACGTATAAGTTGACACGTAGGTCATAAATAAATTAAGACAACTCCTATGGCTCCTGCCGGTTGTCATACTCATCGACATGCAAGTCGTGATTCCTATTACGAGAACATGATCAATCTCATACATCACATATATCATTCATCACATCCTTTTGGCCATATCACATCACACGGCATATGCTGCAAAAACAAGTTAGACATCCTCTAATTGTTGTTGCAAGTTTTTACGTGGCTGCTATAGGTTTCTAGCAAGAACGTTTCTTACCTATGCCAAAACCACAACGTGATATGCCAATTTCTATTTACCCTTCATAAGGACCCTTTTCATGGAATCTGATCCGACTAAAGTGGGAGGGACAGACACCCACCAGCCACCTTATGCAACTAGTGCATGTCAGTCGGTGGAACTAGTTTCACGTAAGCGTACGTGTAAGGTTGGTCCAGGCCGCTTCATCCCACGATGCCGCCGAATCAAGATAAGACTAGTAACGGCAAGTAAATTGGCAAAATCAACGCCCACAACAACTTGTGTTCTACTCATGCATAAACTATGCATAGACCTAGCTCTAATACCACTGTTGGGGAACGTAGCAGAAATTTAAAATTTTCTACGCATCACCAAGATCAATCTATGGAGTCATCTAGCAACAAGAGAGAGGGAGTGCATCTTCATACCCTTGAAGATCGCTAAGCGGAAGCATTCAAGAGAACGGGGTTGATGGAGTCGTACTCGTCGTGATCCAAATCACCGATGATCCTAGCGCCGAACGGACGACACCTCCGCGTTCAACACACGTATGGAGCGGAGACGTCTCCTCCTTCTTGATCCAGCAAGGGGGGGGGGGAGAAATTGATGGAGATCCAGCAGCACGACGGCGTGGTGGTGGAAGTAGCGGGATCCCGGCAGGCGCATGGGAGGCCCAAGGGGGGTGCACCAGCCCACCAGGGGTTGTTTCCCATGTCCCTTCAGCCCATGGGGCCCTCCGAGATAGGTGGCCCCACCCGGTGGACCCCCGGGACCCTTCCGGTGGTCCCGGTACAATACCGATGACCCCCGAAACTCTCCTGGTGGCCAAAACTAGACTTCCTATATATAAATCTTTACCTCTGGACCATTCCGGAACTCCTCGTGACGTCCGGGATCTCATCCAGGACTCCGAACAACTTTCGGTTAACCGCATACTAATATCTCTACAACTCTAGCGTCACCGGACCTTAAGTGTGTAGACCCTACGGGTTCGGGAGACATGTAGACATGACCGAGACAACTCTCCGGTCAATAAACAACAGCGGGATATGGATACCCATGTTGGCTCCCACATTCTCCACGATGATCTCATCGGATGAACTACGATGTCAAGGATTCAATCAATCCCGTATACAATTCCCTTTGTCTATCGGTATGATACTTGCCCGAGATTCGATCGTTGGTATCCCGATACCTCGTTCAATCTCGTTACCGGCAAGTCTCTTTACTCGTTCCATAATACATCATCCCATGATCAACTCCTTGGTCACATTGTGCACATTATGATGATGTCCTACCGAGTGGGCCTAGAGATACCTCTCCGTTACACGGAGTGACAAATCCCAATCTCTATTCGTGCCAACCCAACAGACACTTTCAGAGATACCCGCAGTGCACCTCTATAGCCACCCAGTTACGTTGTGACGTTTGGTACACCCAAAGCATTCCTACGGTATCCGGGAGTTGCACAATCTCATGGTCTAAGGAAATGATACTTGACATTAGAAAAGCTTTAGCATACGAACTATACGATCTTGTGCTAGGCTTAGGATTGGGTCTTGTCCATCACATCATTCTCCTAATGATGTGACCCCGTTATCAATGACATCCAATGTCCATGGTCAAGAAACCATGACCATCTATTGATCAACGAGCTAGTCAACTAGAGGCTTACTAGGGAAATGTTGTGGTCTATGTATCCACACATGTATTACGGTTTCTGGTTAATACAACTATAGCATGAACAATAGACAATTATCATGAACAAGGAAATACAATAATAACCATTTTATTATTGCCTCTAGGGCATATTTCCAACCCAATTGTCATTGCAAACATATTTAATCATAATGGGTTGAATCATGGATGCTAGGTTAAACATATTTACATAGACAGGACAAGTCGAGTTCATATCAGTTTCTCTTTGCCACGACTAGTTCATTGAATGTCGTCATTATTGCCTTTCACTTGCACAATCGAATGATATGAAAATAATAATGGTGCAAGAGTGCGATGGACTAAGCTGGAATCTGTAAACATTTTATTCAACAGGAGAAGACAATGTAAAATGGGCTCTTTATTAGTTCAACAATTATTCAAATGAGAGCCAGTCAACGTTTTCATTGTGGTCTTCTCCTCGGTACAACTCGAATAAAAGAAAAGAAATTCAGAGAAACACACTGAAATATTTTTGGAGTTTTTAGTTTTATTTAGCAAGCAAATAAAAGGGAAAAGCAAAAACGAGAAAAACAATTTACACGGGAAAGCTCCCAATAAGCAAAAGAAGAACAAGGAAATCTTTTTGAATTTTCTTTTTAGTATTACTGTTAAGCATGCATAGAAAGTAAATTAACTACAACTAATTTTTTGGTTTTTCTAAAGTTTATTAAACACACAAGAAGAAAGCAAGAAAATAATTCTAAGCATGGATGATACAATGAAAAAGTTTGAACACTGACAAATGGAATAAGTGGACATGAATGTAAAGTCGGTGAGAGACACGTACTCCCCCAAGCTTAGGCTTTTGGCCTAACTTGGTAGTCAATCAGTAGCCTGGAGGGTAGTAGTCGGCGTGGTAGCTCACAGAGGCTCTCGGTGTGGATGCCTCAGCACGCTGTGCCGCCAGCACTGCTGCGTTATGAGCTTGGGCCTCGCTCTCAAGAATAAAATATCTTCCCTCGATGTTATAATCAAAAAGAGCAGGCGCAGGCAAATATTTGTCTATAATAGATTTTTGGTTAAACATTAGATTGTAAGTGAAATTATCAACCTTTCCCTTAAGGATCCTATGTTCTTTCAAAGTGTCAAAAATCTAAATACAGCATGGATAGGATAGGATCAAAGGGCAAAGGCGAAACACCCAACTCTCGTGCTAAACGGGTGGCATAAATTCCACCATAGAACCAACCACTGATAGCATTGTGTTGAAGTCTACGTGCAACAATCGCTCCAAGGTTATAATTCCTTTCACCAGTGAGAGCGGTGTGAAGGAGGCTAAAGTCTGGCATACAAAGTATGCTACAGTCTTGCTTGCCTACTATGCATTTCCCGTTAAATAATGCAAAATACTGAATTGCAGAAAAGTGAACGCTCTTTATTCTTCATTATCTCACTCCCCTATTTTCACCGTAGCAAAGGCTAGTCAAGAAAGACTGGAACTCAACCGTTGGTGGCTCATCAAGAGAACCCCAAAATGGAAGTTTTCAATGGTAAGCAAAATTCTCTAGTGGAATAGTAAATGGACTATCATAAAGTATAAACGACACCCTAGACTCACGTGGAAAATATTTAAACGCTTTGACAAATGATTCAGTGAGAAGTTGGTGCTGTTCGCACTTATCTGAGAGGTAGTGACCGAGGCCGGCATTGTGAACATATTGCTCAAATTTCTCCTTAATGCCCACACACACCATATATTCATCGCTAGGCCATAAACATGTCTTGGTGGCGGCATCTCGCATGGAACTTTCACTTGGTTCAACATAAGACCGACGAGCAGAACTGTCACTAGAAGATGCCCCCGATGATTGTCTCCTCGAAGAACTCCTTCCAAATAGGTTCATCATGTCTGCGTAAAATTTTCTGAAAATAAAATTTTTGGGGTGACAAAAATTTATCAACAAAACTTTGTAAGATTGATAGCAACTACTCAAATTTTTGGGGATACATAGAAGCCATAGCAAGCATTCAAACTACTTAGAACACTAAGAATTCAACATGCAAGCACATATACAACAGCACCAAGAGTAGCTAATTATTCAAAGTATAAGCCACTAAAACAAAAACTAATTGTTACAAATGGTGGAGTCACATACCAAGCAACAATCCCCCAAAACAGTTTCGGAAACGGAGCTTCGAGCAAAGAGATCGAAATCCGCGAGTTTGAGCTCAAGAACACGAGAGAGAGAGAGAGAGAGAGAGCAATGGAGATTTTTTTTCTAGAGGTAAGTAATGATGTGGGCTAAAGAGATAAGTGAGGGGGCCCACGTAGGGACCACAACCCACCAGGGCACGCCCGGGGGTGCTGGCGCGCCCAGGTGGGTTGTGCCTACTTGGTGCACCTCCCTCTGATATTTATTGCACCAAAAATTCTCAAATATTCAGAAAAAATCGTATCAAATTTTCAGGGCATTCTGAGTGAAGGAAATATGCCCTAGAGGCAATAATAAAGTTATTATTTATTTCCTTATATCATGACAAATGTTTATTATTCATGCTAGAATTGTATTAACCGGAAACATAATAATTGTGTGAATACATAGACAAACAGAGTGTCACTAGTATGCCTCTACTTGACTAGCTCATTGATCAAAGATGGTTAAGTTTCCTAACCATAGACATGAGTTGTCATTTGATTAACTTGATCACATCATTAGGAGAACGATGTGATTGACTTGACCCATTCCGTTAGCTTAGCACTTGATCGTTTAGTTTGTTGCTATTGCTTTCTTCATGACTTATACATGTTCCTATGACTATGAGATTATGCCACTCCCGTTTACCGGAGGAACACTTTGTGTGCCACCAAACGTCACAACGTAACTGGGTGATTATAAAGGTGCTCTACAGGTGTCTCCGAAGGTACTTGTTGGGTTGGCGTATTTCGAGATTAGGATTTGTGACTCCGATTATCGGAGAGGTATCTCTGGGCCCACTCGGTAATGCACATCACTATAAGCCTTGCAAGCATTGCAACTAATGAGTTAGTTGCAGGATGATGTATTACAGAACGAGTAAAGAGACTTGCCGGTAACGAGATTGAACTAGGTATTGATATACCGACGATCGAATCTCGAGCAAGTAACATACCGATGACAAAGGGAACAACGTATGTTGTTATGCGGTCTGACCGATAAAGATCTTCGTAGAATATGTAGGAGCCAATATGGGCATCCAGGTCCCGCTATTGGTTATTGACCAGAGAGGTGTATCGGTCATGTCTACATAGTTCTCGAACCCGTAGGGTCCGCACGCTTAACGTCCGTTGACGATATAGTACAATGAGTTATGTATGTTGGTGACCGAATGTTGTTCGGAGTTTCGGATGAGATCACGGATATGATGAGGAACTCCGGAATGGTCCGGAAGTAAAGATTGATATGTGGATAGTAGTGTTTGATCTTCGAAAGGGTTCCGGAATTCACCGGAAGGGGTTCCGGATGTTTCCCGAAATGTTTGGGCACGAGAACACTTTATCTGGGCCAAAGGGGAAAGCCCACGAGGTTTTTGGAAAGCACAAAAGGAAGTTTTGTGGAGTCCAGGGGGCAGACGCCAGGGTCCCTGGCGTCTGGGTCCAGACGCCAGGAACCCTGGCGTCTGGCCCTGGAGTCCGAGAAGGACTCTCGCCTTCCGGGTGAAACCGACTTTGTGGAGGCTTTTACTCCAAGTTTCGACCCCAAGGCTCAACATATAAATAGAGGGGCAGGGATAGCACCCAAGACACATCAAGAAACACCAAGCCGTGTGCCGGCAACCCCGTCCCCTCTAGTTTATCCTCCGTCATAGTTTTCATAGTGCTTATGCGAAGCCTTGCAGAGATTGTTCTTCACCAACACCATCACCACGCCGTCGTGCTGCCGGAACTCATCTACTACTTCGCCCCTCTTGCTGGATCGAGAAGGCGAGGACGTCACCAAGCCAAACATGTGCAGAACTCGGAGGTGCTGTGCTTTCGGTACTTGGATCGGTCGGATCGTGAAGACGTACGACTACATCAACCGCATTTATATAACGCTTCCTCCAACGGTCTATGAGGGTATGTAGACAACACTCTCCCCTCTTGTTGCTATGCATCACCATGATCCTGTGTGTCGTGGAATTGTCACGGCAGATGTCCTTAGTGTCAGGACTTAGTCGCGAGGCCAATGCATCTTTGTGGTAGCTTGAGAGGGGTTGAGCGGGACGAGAGACGCGATGTTTTACCCAGGTTCGGCCCCTCACGGTGGAGGTAAAAGCCTACATCCTCCTATATTGATATTGATGATGATGATCACGGTTACAAGAGTGCTCTATCTCGAGAGCTATTATCTAAACCTAACTTGTCCAACTTGTGGAACTTGTGAATCTTGTCCCTTTAGGGGAGCCCTGCCCCTCCTTATATATGTTGGAGGGGCGGGTTACATGTAGAGTCCTATTAGGATTAGGACTAGTCTATCTCTAATACAAACCGGATATAAGTCCTGGTCTTAACTCCTTGTAAGGTAAATATTCCTCATGCCTTTCCTCTTATACTGGCCCACCATAGTATGAACCGGCCTTCATGAACCGCCCGTTGGGCCACCGGGTCTTGTCGCTCCTCTGACCCGCCTACCAGATTACCAATGTACCGTAAACCGCCAGGTCCAAATGGGTCGCCAGTGAATCGTCAAGTCTTAGCCGGGTCTCAAGTAAACCGCCAAGTCCGGCCGGGTTAACTTCCGGCCGGTTTACACCGTGGGGTATATCCCCGACATTAGCCCCCAAGTTTAGCTTGGATTTATTCATGGTAAACTTATGCTGCAAAATAAACACAAGAACACATTTGACAGGTTATGCTCCGGGTTAAGAATTTTTGTAAACCGGTACCTGATCATCCTTAAGTCCTTGTTATTTCCTCCTTCTGGGAAATCCGGGTCAACAGACCAGCTTCATAATCAATTTGCCGACATTGGCTTGTCACCGAGAAATATTGTGAAGAATAACTCCTTTGACTCAGCTCCGCCGGTTTAAGAAATATGGGTCTGAAAATACTTATCTGATATTCAGCCGATTTGAAGATGTAAAACTTGCCGGTTTAATATTACCAAAATGGCCGGTTTATAAATATTGATGGCGCCGGGTCATAATTGTTGTCGACACTGGGTCATGTAATTGATCTTCCTGATTTGCTCAAAACTGATAAAATGAAGATGTTCCTCCTTTATATGCATAATACCTGTAGCCCCCAAGTCTTAAGAGGAGAACATAGTGATAACTTAAGACTTGCTCCAATAAGTGTTTCAACCATGAATTGTTGACAGGAGCAATTGGTAGCCCCCAAGGGACGGCTCATTATGATATGATGAGTCGGGTCTTCAATAAGGCCAAAAAATGACTTTGCATTAGCTCCCAAGTGTCATGGTGCATGCTTACAGCGACATGAGACTTGCATATTTGATATAATCTCAACTTGAATAATGTAGCCCCCAAGTGCCGGGTCATAAGCCTGCAGCGACTTGGGACTATTCCTTCAATTGTAAAATAAATCATATCCTTTAGCCATTACGCTAAAGCGACTTTGAAAACCTTAATCATAACACTGGTTATTGATAACCATAATAAAATCTAGCCATGTTGGCTATTTGAAGATTTGAATAATATAATCCAATGATTTATGAGCGCATGATTCCAATGACGCAATCCAAATATATACTGGCGACTTATAGTCAAAAGCCAGGCCGGTTTAACAAACACCAGAATTTATCATCATACTTTATTCAAACCTGTTTCTGCATACAACAAGTTTAAAGTGTCCTGGCGGTTTACCGCCGGACGGGTCATAATGCCCAACATATAACCTGGGTTTATAACCAAGGCCGCACTTAAAAATATGAAATATATCATACCTGTGACATTGAATCACATCGTTGGTTTACCAACTTTTTGTAGTAAGAGTGATAACCCCAATCTTTGAGTAATGATAACTCCTTTCATATTGTACTGGTTTCTGATAAAACCGTACCGGGTTTGTGATAAGCCCCAGATTAACCATATATAATACTGGTGACTTGTAGTCAAACCAGGCCGGGTTAATAATCGCCGGATTATAATTGGTCATGTACTGACAACTTGTAATTGAAGGTCAAGCCGGGTTAACGAACACTGGTTTACTCCATAATAAGATGGTAACATAAAACCAAACCGGGCAGATAGTCTCCGGATTAAGATTTGACCGTGTTCCGTCAATTTGTAATTGACAGTTTGAACCAGTTTAAAACTTTGTCGGTTTAAAAAATGCAATAAAAAGAAAGAAATATCTATCAAAGAAAATTTCAAACAAAGGCAATGATAAAACCATTTGCAAAAAGAGGCTATTGAGCCGATCAAATGGCGTTACCATGGTCGGACACGACCAAGCTCCCGATAGGTGTAGCTATGGTTCAAGTCAGCCAGGTCCCCAAATGAAACCGTGGCATTTATGCCGATCAAGTGGCATGGCAATGGTTCGGGTTCGACCAAGCCCCCAAGTGATTCTGTGGCCTTAGGCCGATCAAGAGGCATGACTGGTTCAGACGTGACCAAGTCCCCAAGTGATCTGGTGGCTCTCGCCTATCAAGAGGTGTTGCATTGGTTCGGACACGACCAAGCCCCCAAGTGATATAACATGATGCTTTTGAAAAGCTAACTCAAGGGGTAAATCGGAGGCCGTTTTAAGACAGAACAACTCCGTGTAACCACGCATGATGTAAAAGAACAGAGACCCTGCTTTATAAAGAAGAAGCCCCCATGTGATCAATAATATGTCAGGACAGTAAGGCGGGATACCCATGTTTGAACCGCGCATCGTGGCAGCGGGTCTTCTTTGGCAATTTTTAACTTTTTGCAAGAGATAAATTCTTCTTGAACCGGGATCTTGAACCGGATATTGTGACCTTCAAAGCTTTGTGGGAGACATCTTTCCCTTGAACCGGATTTTAAACCGGAATATTCATTTTTAGCCGAAAATTTTCTGACGACCTTTAAACTCGAACTTGCGAGAAGTTAATTCCTTTTTGAACCGGACATTGTTAAACCGGATTTGAGCGCTCCAGAGCTTTGTCGGAGAACAAATTTCCCTTGTACCGGATTGTAAACCGGAATCCTTTTATGATGACCCGAAACTTCTTCATTGAGCCGGGATTTTGTAACCGTCATATACTTTCTAATCCGGGACCGGGTTATCTTTCCCTCCAACGTATTGGGCTTCTTGACTTCACTGAAAACCGGCAACGTTTGCTAAGTCATATCATTGTAGCCCCCGAGTCTCAAAGGTGACTCGAGGAGTTGGCTTGAGACTCTCCATATTTGACCGTGATATAAACCGGCATAACTTGTATATCATTGGAGTTGATAGTACGATGTGAATCCATAGACGGTTGAGATGACTGCGGCGGGTTGTAAATGATCCCGTATGAGCCGTGTTAGCAACTCAGCCAATGGTTCCTTCCAACTGGTGATTTGAAGTTAACCAAACTGTAGTGGCGGCGATTTGTGCACCTGCCCATTGAACCATCCAGTGCAGACGGTGGCTGAATGATAATTTGCCTTCAATTTATTGAAAGAAATCTAGGCTACGCAAGCAGTGACTTGCTCATACTCAATAAACAGCTCATGCAGACAGGTGCGGTCCGGTATGTTGATGTAGACCGGGCCGCGAGAGACGGACAACAAAGATGACTGCAGCATCAGAGGTAGTTCCGACAGATGAGTCGGCCGCGGCACTGTAAGCCGGTGCGGACGGAGAAGATCAGCACCAATGTCGTAAACCATCACGGACGGACGAGTTAACCGCGGGCGCGGTCCCGGCAAGCTGATGTAAACTGGACCACTCGGACAGTAACTTGTGCACGTTCATTCACCGGGTGGTTGATATAGACGAAACACCAGTGCAGAGCATTGCTAGCGCGTGCTACATGCCCGTAATATAACGCCTCATTTGTAATGAACAATTGTCCTGCGTCAAAAAATATCACATGCCAAAGTAATTGTTTCTTGGCAAAAATAATATGCGCTAATAAAATAGGCTTTAGATGGATATCACCTGATTTACTCGGATGATGGATGATACTTTCAACGCGACGAAATCGGCTTAGGCAGACCGGTGACTCAATATGGTGCCAGCAGTTCAACGGAACAGAGGCGGCTCAACACGACCCGACGGTTCATGGTATGGAGGTGACTCAACTGGTCGGAAGGTGAAGGCTGTGTTGGGGGGTAACGGCTGACCCCTCAGTCGGTTCAGCGGCAGTTTCCAATTTGCCAATTGGGTGCAGCTCTGTAGAGGCCAGTATGTCAAACTTCTGCAACTGAACATAATTCCAAAGTAGGCACAGGTTCATTTGACTGTGGTGGTGGCCTATTCAGCACCGTAGGAGCAGTTCTTCAGAGCAGTTCTTCAGCAAAATCAAGGGAACTGGAAGCTCATTGTCAACCCGACCGGTCGTCCTGGAGCTACTGTGTCAGGGAATTTTCTCCAACGAGTATTAGAGAGTAGGCGGTGCGCTCCATGATGGACTGACGAAGGCGTCATCTCGCAGCAAAAGGAGAGGCAAGCTTCTTTTATGGGGCGGCTCTGAACAACAGAGCAGCAAGGCGGCTTGTGGCAGCGGGGCCGCTCCAGCGACTCGGACGAGGCCGGTGACTTGCAAATGAGGCCACGGCGACGTGGGCAGGTCAGCACCAGGTGGTTTGAAAGGCGTTGTGGCAGAGTCGGGCGCGACGACTCGCCATTGACGACGGCTCGACGACCGTGTCGCAGTAGAGGCCACGATGAACTGACGCCGGTTTGCAAGCATCGGCTCAGCAGCATGAAGACGAGGCTGAGTACTCTGGTGACTTGAAAGGCGTTGTTGGTGGTGACTCGGAGCAGCCGTTGAGGCTAGGCGGTCAGTGGCAGCGAAGTGCGGCAAGGAACCGACGCTGGGGTGGCGTCCGAGGCAAGGAGCTGAGGCCGTAGAGGCGTCCGAGTTCACGCCCACGGGCCCTTCTCCAAGTTCGAGTCCTTCTCCGGGTCCTACAGGCGAGGCGCACCCGTGACTTGCAGGCAGAACGGGCGGAGTCGAGACCTAGTGGAGGTGAAGCGAGGCGGCCGGCGGCGGCGGCACGAGGCCGAACGGGGGCGGCTCGGAGGCGTAAGGCCGCGGCGGAGGCGAAGACCGTTGCGGTGGCTTGGTCCCTGCAGAAACGAAGCGCGATCAAGGTGGCTCGAGGCCTGCATAGGCGGCTCATTGGCGGAGACGGAGGCAGTTTTCCAGCAGATCTCTTTCCCTTTTTTTAACAGTTCGGATAAAACATCTCGCAACCGGCCCTTGGGCATACTACTACTTGAAGTAGTATTTTTCTTCAATCTTCACTGCTGCATTAATCCATCAACTCGCCGGGTCACCAATGGCACAATGCGTATGCATAATCATCCAGGTGCTCGTACGTATATTGATGTGAATCTTCCACGCCGGCTTTAGTTGAACCGAAAAACTGCGAACTTCTCAAACCCTAGAAAAGATCCCTTCAAGAACTCAACACCACCGTGCGTCTGGCCCCACGGTGGGCGCCAACTGTCGTGGAATTGTCACGGCAGATGTCCTTAGTGTTAGGACTTAGTCGCGAGGCCAACGCATCTATGTGGTAGCTTGAGAGGGGTTGAGCGGGACGAGAGACGCGATGTTTTACCCAGGTTCGGCCCCTCACGGTGGAGGTAAAATCCTACATCCTGCTATATTGATATTGATGATGATGATGATCACGGTTACAAGAGTGCTCTATCTCGAGAGCTATTATCTAAACCTAACTTGTCCAACTTGTGGAACTTGTGAATCTTGTCCCTTTAGGGGAGCCCTGCCCCTCCTTATATATGTTGGAGGGGCGGGTTACATGTAGAGTCCTATTAGGATTAGGACTAGTCTATCTCTAATACAAACCGGATACAAGTCCTGGTCTTAACTCCTTGTAAGGTAAATATTCCTCATGCCTTTCCTCTTATACCGGCCCACCATAGTATGAACCGGCCTTCATGAACCGCCCGTTGGGCCACTGGGTCTTGTCGCTCCTCTAACCCGCCTGCCGGATTACCAATGTACCGTAAACCGCCAGGTCCAAATGGGTCGCCAGTGAATCGTCAAGTCTTAGCCGGGTCTCAAGTAAACCGCCAAGTCCGGTCGGGTTAACTTCCGGCCGGTTTACACCGCGGGGTATATCCCCGACACTGTGTGTGCGTAGGAAAAATTTGAAATTACCACGTTCCCCAATAGTGGCATCCGAGCCAGGTTTTATGCGTAGATGTCATATGCACGAGTAGGACACAAGTGAGTTGTGGGCGATATAAGTCATACTGCTTACCAGCATGTCATACTTTGGTTCGGCGGTATTGTTGGATGAAGTGGCCCGGACTGACATTAGGCGTACGCTTACGCGAGACTGGTTCTACCGACGTGCTTTGCACACATGTGGCTAGCGGGTGTCAGTTTCTCCAACTTTAGTTGAACCGAGTGTGGCTACGCCCGGTCCTTGCGAAGGTTGAAACAACACCAACTTGACGAACTATCGTTGTGGTTTTGATGCGTAGGTAAGAACGGTTCTTGCTAAGCCCTGTAGCAGCCACGTAAAACTTGCAACAACAAAGTAGAGGACGTCTAACTTGTTTTTGCAGGGCATGTTGTGATGTGATATGGTCAAGACATGATGCTAAATTTTATTGTATGAGATGATCATGTTTTGTAACCAAGTTATCGGCAACTGGCAGGAGCCATATGGTTGTCGCTTTATTGTATGCAATGCAATCACCCTGTAATGCTTTACTCTATCACTAAGCGGTAGCGATAGTCATAGAAGCATAACATTGGCGAGACGACAACGATGCTACGATTGAGATCAAGCTGTCGCGCCGGTGACGATGGTGATCATGACGGTGCTTCGGAGATGGAGATCACAAGCACGAGATGATGATGACCATATCATATCACTTATATCGATTGCATGTGATGTTTATCTTTTATGCATCTTATCTTGGTTTGATTGACGGTAGCATTATAAGATGACCTCTCACTAAATTTCAAGATAAAAGTGTTCTCCCTGAGTATGCACCGTTGCCAAAGTTCGTTGTGCCCAGACACCACGTGATGATCGGGTGTGATAAGCTCTACGTCCATCTACAACGGGTGCAAGCCAGTTTTGCACATGTAGAATACTCAGGTTAAACTTGACGAGCCTAGCATATGCAGATATGGCCTCGGAACACTGAGACCGAAAGGTCGAGCGTGAATCATATAGTAGATATGATCAACATAGTGATGTTGACCATTGAAAGCTACTCCATTTCACGTGATGATCGGTTAAGGTTTAGTTGATATGGATCACGTGATCACTTAGAGGATTAGAGGGATGTCTATCTAAGTTGGATTTCTTAAGTAATATGATTAATTGAACTTATATTTATCATGAACTTAGTACCTGATAGTATCTTGCTTGTCTATGTTGATTGTAGATAGATGGCCCGTGCTGTTGTTCCGTTGAATTTTAATGTGTTTCTTGAGAAAGCAAAGTTGAAAGATGATGGTAGAAATTACACGGACTGGGTCCATAATTTGAGGATTATCCTCATTGCTGCACAGAAGAGTTACGTCCTGGAAGGACCACTAGGTGTACCACCTGCGCCAGCAACTGCAGACATTGAGAATGCCTGGCAGTCACATGTTGATGACTACTCGATAGTTCAGTGTGCCATGCTTTACGGCTTAGAACCGGGACTTCAACGATGTTTTGAACGTCATTGAGCATATGAGATGTTCCAGGAATTGAAGTTAATATTTCAAAAGAATGCCCGGATTGAGAGATATGAAGTCTCCAATAAGTTCTACAGCTCCAAGATGGAGGAGAATAGTTCTGTCAGTGAGCATATACTCAAGATGTCTGGGTACTACAATCACTTGATTCAACTGGGAGTTGATCTTCCAGATGATAGCGTCATTGACAGAATTCTTCAATCACTTCCACCAAGCTACAAGAGCTTCGTGATGAACTATAACATGCAAGGGATGGATAAGACGATTCCCGAGCTCTTCGCAATGCTAAAGGCTGTGGAGTTAGAAATCAAAAAGGAGCATCAAGTGTTGATGGTCAGTAAGACCACCAGTTTCAAGAAAAAGGGCAAAACGAAGAAGAAGGGGAACTTCAAGAAGAACAGCAAGCAAGTTGCTGCTCAAGAGAAGAAACCCAAGTCTGGACCTAAGCCTGAGACTGAGTGCTTCTACTGCAAGCAGACTGGTCACTGGAAGCGGAACTGCCCCAATTATTTGGCGGATAAGAAGGATGGCAAGGTGAACAAAGGTATATGTGATATACATGTTATTGATGTGTACCTTACCAGAGCTTGCAGTAGCACCTGGGTATTTGATACTGGTTCTGTTGCTAATATTTGCAACTCGAAACAGGGACTACGGATTAAGCGAACACTGGCCAAGGACGAGGTGAGGATGCGCGTGGGAAACGGTTCCAAAGTCGATGTGATCGCCGTCGGCACGCTACCTCTACATCTACCTTCGGGATTAGTATTAGACCTAAATAATTGTTATTTGGTGCCAGCGTTGAGCATGAACATTATATCTGGATCTTGTTTGATGTGAGACAGTTATTCATTTAAATCAGAGAATAATGGTTGTTTTATTTATATGAGTAATATCTTTTATGGTCATGCACCCTTGAAGAGTGGTCTATTTTTGCTGAATCTCGATAGTAGTGATACAAATATTCATAATGTTGAAGCCAAAAGATGCAGAGTTGATAATGATAGTGCAACTTATTTGTGGCACTGCCGTTTAGGTCATATCGATGTAAAGCGCATGAAGAAACTTCATACCAATGGACTTTTGGAACCACTTGATTATGAATCACTTGGTACTTGCGAACCGTGCCTCATGGGCAAGATGACTAAAACACCGTTCTCCGGAACTATGGAGAGAGCAACAGATTTGTTGGAAATCATACATACAGATGTATGTGGTCCAATGAATATTGAAGCTCGTGGTGGATATCGTTATTTTCTCACCTTCACAGATGATTTGAGCAGATATGGGTATATCTACTTAATGAAACATTAGTCTGAAACATTTGAAAAGTTCAAAGAATTTCAGAGTGAAGTTGAAAATCATCGAAACAAGAAAATAAAGTTTCTACGATCATATCGTGGAGGAGAATATTTGAGTTATGAGTTTGGTCTACATTTGAAACAATGCGGAATAGTTTCGCAACTCACGCCACCCGGAACACCACAACGTAATGGTGTGTCTGAACATCGTAATCGTACTTTACTAGATATGGTGCGATCTATGATGTCTCTTACTGATTTACCACTATCATTTTGGGGTTATGCTTTAGAGACAGCTGCATTCACGTTAAATAGGGCACCACCAAAATCCGTTGAGACGATGCCTTATGAACTGTGGTTTGGCAAGAAACCAAAGTTGTCTGATACATCTCCAATGTATCTATAATTTTTGATTGCTCCATGCTATATTATCTACTGTTTTGGACATTATCGGGCTTTATTATCCACTTTTATATTATTTTTTGGACTAACCTATTAACCGGAAGCCCAGCCCAGAATTGCTATTTTTTTGCCTGTTTTAGGATTTCGAAGAAAAGGAATATCAAACGGAGTCCAAACGGAATGAAACCTTCGGGAATGTGATTTTCTCACCGAATAAAACTCAGGAGACTTGGACCCTACGTCAAGACAATCAACAGGAGGCCACGAGGTAGGGGGCGCGCCTGCCCCCCCCCCTAGGCGCGCCCTCCACCCTCGTGTGCCCCCTGTTGCTCCACCGACGTACTTCTTCCTCATATATATACCCACGTACCCCCAAACGATCAGATACAGAGCCAAAACCCTAATTCCACCGCCGTAACTTTCTATATCCACGATATCCCATCTTGGGGCCTGTTCCGGAGCTCCGTCGGAGGGGGCATCGATCACGGAGGGCTTCTACATCAACACCATAGCCTCTCTGATGAAGTGTGAGTAGTTTACTTCAGACCTATGGGTCCATAGTTAGTAGCTAGATGGCTTCTTCTCTCTTTTTGGATCTCAATACAATGTTCTCCCCCTCTCTTGTGGAGATCTATTCGATGTAATCTTCTTTTTGCGATGTGTTTGTTGAGACCGATGAATTGTGGGTTTATGATCAAGTCTATCTATGAATAATATTTGAATCTTCTCTGAATTCTTTTATGTATGATTGGTTATCTTTGAAAGTCTCTTCGAATTATCAGTTTGGTTTGGCCTACTAGATTGATCTTTCTTGCAATGGGAGAAGTGCTTAGGTTTGGGTTCAATCTTGCGGTGTACTTTCCCGGTGACAGTAAGGGCAGCAAGGCACGTATTGTATTGTTGCCATCGAGGATAACAAGATGGGGTTTTCTTCATATTGCATGAGTCTATCCCTCTATATCATGTCATCTTGCTTAAGGCGTTACTCTGTTTTAACTTAATACTCTAGATGCATGCTGGATAGTGGTCAATGAGTGGAGTAATAGTAGTAGATGCAGGCAGGAGTCGGTCTATTTGTCTCGGACGTGATGCCTATATACATGATCATACCTAGATATTCTCATAACTATGCTCAATTCTGTCAATTGCTCAACAGTAATTTGTTCACCCACCGTAGAATACTTATGCTCCCGAGAGAAGCCACTAGTGAAACCTATGGCCCCCGGGTCTATCTTTTATCATATCAATCTCCTACTACTTAGTTATTTACTTTGCTATTTATTTTACCTTTATTTTACTTTGCATCTTTATCATAAAAGTACCAAAAATATTATCTTTTCATATCTATTAGATCTCACTCTCGTAAGTGGCCCTATAGGGATTGACAACCCCTATTTGCGTTGGTTGCGAGGATTTATTTGTTTTGTGCAGGTACGAGGGACTTGCGTGTAGCCTCCTACTGGATTGATACCTTGGTTCTCAAAAACCGAGGGAAATACTTACGCTACTTTGCTGCATCATCCCTTCCTCTTAGGGGAAAACCAACGCAGTGCTAAAAAGAGGTAGCAAGAAGGATTTCTGGCGCCGTTGCCGGGGAGGTCTACGCAAAAGTCAACATACCAAGTACCCATCACATACCCTTATCTCCCGCATTACATTATTTGCCATTTGCCTCTCGTTTTCCTCTCCCCCAATTCACCCTTGCCATTTTATTCGCCCTCTCTCTCTCTCTCTATCCTCCTTCTCTTCCCTCTCGCCTTTATTCCGCTATGTCTGAATCCAAAAGGGTCGGGGGTTCTCTCCGAAGTTTTAGTACTTTGGACAACCCTTCCGTTCTCGCTAAGCTCATAAATAAAAATACTATGGAAAAACCTACCGGAGTTAGCAATGAGAATCTTAATAATTTTGATGAAGATGATTCTGGAATTTTTCGTTATTTACTTGATGAATCTTTGAAAGATGCTTGGTATAGACTATTAAGAATAAGGGCTAGTTATGTGCCTCAATATCAAATTGAAGTCTATTTAAAAAGTTTTTATATTGCCCTTCCTTCCTCTTTTAAGCATGTCTTAGATTCTATATTTGAAGAAGGTTTTCTTGAAGGGGATGTCGTAGACACTTATGAAAAAATGAAAACTATATTTGGGCACCCCATGAATGAGAAAGTTGAATCTACATCTCTTTTGCTCTCTTACCAAAATGAATCTATTAAAGAGATAAAGGTTAGCCTAGATACAAACTTCCGTAACATACTTAATCTTTATTCTACCATCAATAGCCATGTGCTTTATCAAAATAGAAGGATTAATTCTATAGATAGCAAGTTTGCTCTTTTCTTTCCTAATACCAAAGATGGCAATACCTAGATCTATTCTTGCTTGTTATGCCTAGCTAGGGGCGTTAAACGATAGCGCTTGTTGGGAGGCAACCCGATTTTATTTTTATTCCTTGATTTTTGCTCCTGCTTAGTAATAAATAATTTATTTAGCCTCTGTTTTGGTTGTTTTTTTGTGTCTAATTAGTGTTTGTGCCAAGTAGAACCATTGGGAAGATTTGGGGAAAGTCTTGTTGAACTTACTGTAAAAAACAGAAATTTTAGCGCTCACGAGAAATGCTGTCATTTTTATTTGGAAAGTGATATTTAGTTAATTAGTTTTGCAGATGATTAATAGATAAATTCCTCACGTCCAGCAATTTATTTTAGAATTTTTGGGGTTCTAGATCTTGCGCTAGCTACAGATTACTACAGACTGTTCTGTTTTTGACAGATTCTGTTTTTCGTGTGTTGTTTGCTTATTTTGATGAATCTATGGCTAGTAAAATAGTTTATAAACCATAGAGAATTTGGAATAAAGTAGGTATAACACCCATATAAATAAATAATGAGTTCATTACAGTACCTTGAAGTGGTTTTTTGTTTTCTCTCGCTAACGGAGCCCACGAGATTTTCTACTTTAAGTTTTGTGTTGTGAAGTTTTCAAGTTCTGGGTAAAGATTTGATGGATTATAGAACAAGGAGTGGCAAGAGCCTAAGCTTGTGGATTCCCATGGCACCCCCAAGATAATCGAAGGACACCTAAAAGCCAAAGCTTGGGGATGCCCCGGAAGGCATCCCCTCTTTCGTCTACTTCTATCGGTAACTTTACTTGGAGCTATATTTTTATTTACCACATGATATGTGTTTTGCTTGGAGCGTCTTGTATGATTTGAGTCTTTGCTTATTAGTTTAACACAATCATCCCTGCTGTACACACCTTTTGAGAGAGCCATACATGATTTGGAATTTGTTAGAATACTCTATGTGCTTTGCTTATATCTTTTGAGTTATATAGTTTTGCTCTATGTGCTTCACTTATATCTTTTAGAGCATGGTGGTGGATTTGTTTTATAGAAACTATTGATCTCTCATGCTTCACTTAGATTATTTTGAGAATCTTAAATAGCATGGTAATTTTCTTAAAATCCTAATATACTTGGTATGCAAGATTAATAATAAAAATTCTCTTATGAGTGTGTTGAATACTATGATAAGTTTGATACTTGATAATTGTTTTGAGACATGGAGATGGTGATATTAAAGTCATGCTAGTCGAGTAGTTGTGAATTTGAGAAATACTTGTGTTGAAGCTTGTGATTCCCGTAGCATGCACGTATGGTGAACCGTTATGTGATGAAGTCGGAGCATGATTTATTGATTGATTGTCTTCCTTATGAGTGGCAGTCGGGGACGAGCGATGGTCTTTTCCTACCAATCTATCCCCCTAGGAGCATGCACGTAATACTTTGCTTTGATAACTTGTATATTTTTGCAATAAGTATATGAGTTCTTTATGACTAATGTTGAGTCCATGGATTATACACACTATCACCCTTCCACCTTTGCTAGCCTCCCTAATACCGCGCACCCTTCGCCAGTATCATACACCCACCATATACCTTCCTCAAAACAACCACCATACCTACCTATTATGGCATTTCCATAGCCATTCCAAGATATATTGCCATGCAACTTTCCATCGTTCCGTTTATGACACACTCCATCATTGTCATATTGCTTAGCATGATCATGTAGTTGACATAGTATTTGTGGCAAAGCCACCATTAGTAATTCTTTCATACTTGTCACTCATGAATCATTGCATATCCTGGTACACCGCCGGAGGCATTCATATAGAGTCATATCTTGTTCTAAGTATCGAGTTGTAAGAAAAATAAAAGTGTGATGATCATCATTATTAGAGCATTATCTCAAGTGAGGAAAGGATGATGGAGACTATGATTCCCCCACAAGTCAGGATGAGACTCCGGACGAACAAATAAAAAATAAAAAAGAAAGAAAAGAGGCCATAAAAAAGAGAGAAAAGGCCCAAATAAAAAAAAGAAAAGAGAAAAAATGAGAGAAAAAGAGAGAAGGGACAATGTTACTATCCTTTTACCACACTTGTGCTTTAAAGTAGCACCATGATCTTCATAGTAGAGAGTCTCTCATGTTATCACTTTCATATACTAGTGGGAAATTTTCATTATAGAACTTGGCTTGTATATTCCAATGATGGGCTTCCTCAAAATTGCCCTAGGTCTTCATGAGCAAGCAAGTTGGATGCACACCCACTTAGTTTCTTTTTGAGCTTTCATATACTTATAGCTCTAGTGCATCCGTTGCATGGCAATCCCTACTCACTCACATTGATATCTATTGATGGGCATCTCCATAGCCCATTGATACACCTAGTTGATGTGAGACTATCTCCCCCTTTTTGTCTTCTCCACAACCACCACTCTATTCCACCTATAGTGCTATATCCATGGCTCACGCTTATGTATTGCGTGAAGATTGAAAAAGTTTTGAGAATGTCAAAAGTATGAAACAATAGCTTGGCTTGTCATCGGGGTTGTGCATGATTTAAATATTTTGTGTGATGAAGATAGAGCATAGCCAGACTATATGATTTTGTAGGGATAACTTTCTTTAGCCATGTTATTTTGAGAAGACATAATTGCTTTGTTAGTATGCTTGAAGTATTATTATTTTCTATGTCAATATGAATTTTTGTCTTGAATCTTTCAGATATGGATATTCATACCACAATTAATAAGAATTACATTAAAATTATTCCAAGTAGCACTCCGCATCAAAAATTCTATTTTTATCATTTACCTACTTGAGGACGAGCAGGAATTAAGCTTCGGGATGGTTGATACGTCTCCAACGTATCTATAATTTTTGATTGCTCCATGCTATATTATCTACTGTTTTGGACATTATCGGGCTTTATTATCCACTTTTATATTATTTTTGGGACTAACCTATTAACCGGAGGCCCAACCCAGAATTGTTGCTTTTTGCCTGTTTTAGGGTTTCGAAGAAAAGGAATATCAAACGGAGTCCAAACGGAATGAAACCTTCGGGAACGTGATTTTCTCACCGAATACAACTCAGGAGACTTGGACCCTATGTCAAGCCAATCAAGAGGAGGCCACGAGGTAGGGGGGCGCGCCTGCCCCCCCAGGCGCACCATCCACCCTCGTGGGCCCCCTGTTGCTCCACCGACGTACTTCTTCCTCCTATATATATATACCCACGTACCCCCAAATGATCAGATACGGAGCCAAAACCCTAATTCCACCGCCGTAACTTTCTATATCCATGAGATCCCATCTTGGGGCCTGTTCCGGAGCTCCGCCGGAGGGGGCATCGATCACCGAGGGCTTGTACATCAACACCATAGCCTCTTCGATGAAGTGTGAGTAGTTTACTTCAGACCTACGGGTCCATAGTTAGTAGCTAGATGGCTTCTTCTCTCTTTTTGGATCTCAATACAATGTTCTCCCCCTCTCTTGTGGAGATCTATTTGATGTAATCTTCTTTTTGCGGTGTGTTTGTTGAGACCGATGAATTGTGGGTTTATGATCAAGTCTATCTATGAATACTATTTGAATCTTCTCTGAATTCTTTTATGTATGATTGGTTATCTTTGCAAGTCTCTTCGAATTATCAGTTTGGTTTGGCCTACTAGATTGATCTTTCTTGCAATGGGAGAAGTGCTTAGCTTTGGGTTCAATCTTGCGGTGTCCTTTCCCGGTGATAGTAAGGGAAGCAAGGCATGCATTGTATTGTTGCCATCGTGGATAACAAGATGGGGTTTTCTTCATATTGCATGAGTCTATCCCTCTACATCATGTCATCTTGCTTAATGTGTTACTCTGTTTTAACTTAATACTCTAGATGCATGCTGGATAGCGGTCGATGAGTGGAGTAATAGTAGTAGATGCAGGTAGGAGTCGGTCTACTTGTCTCGGACGTGATGCCTATATACATGATCATACCTAGATATTCTCATAACTATGCTCAATTCTGTCAATTTCTCAACAGTAATTTGTTCACCCACTGTAGAATACTTATGCTCTCGAGAGAAGCCACTAGTGAAACCTATGGCCCCCGGGTCTATCTTTTATCATATCAATCTCCTACTACTTAGTTATTTACTTTGATATTTATTTTGCCTTTATTTTACTTTGCATCTTTATCATAAAAATACCAAAAATATTATCTTATCATATCTATCAGATCTCACTCTCGTAAGTGGCCCTATAGGGATTGACAACCCCTATTTGTGTTGGTTGTGAGGATTTATTTGTTTTGTGCAGGTACGAGGGACTTGCGTGTAGCTTCCTACTGGATTGATACCTTGGTTCTCAAAAACCGAGGGAAATACTTACGCTACTTTGCTGCATCATCCCTTCCTCTTCGGGGAAAACCAATGCAGTGCTAAAAGAGGTAGCATTGTCGTTTCTTAAAGTTTGGGGCTGCGATGCTTATGTGAAAAAGCTTCAACCTGATAAGCTTGAACCCAAATCGGAGAAATGTGTCTTCATAGGATACCCAAAGGAGACTGTTGGGTACACCTTCTATCACAGATCCGAAGGCAAGACATTTGTTGCTAAGAATGGATCCTTTCTAGAGAAGGAGTTTATCTCGAAAGAAGTGAGTGGGAGGAAAGTAGAACTTGATGAGGTAACTGTACCTGCTCCCTTATTGGAAAGTAGTTCATCACAGAAACCGGTTCCTGTGACGCCTACACCAATTAGTGAGGAAGTTAATGATGATGATCATGAAGCTTCAGATCAAGTTATTATTGAACCTCGTAGATCAACCAGAGTAATATCCGCACCAGAGTGGTACGGTAATCCTGTTCTGGAAGTCATGTTACTAGACCATGATGAACCTACGAACTATGAAGAAGCGATGGTGAGCCCAGATTCCACAAATTGGCTTGAAGCCATGAAATCTGAGATGGGATCCATGTATGAGAACAAAGTGTGGACTTTGGTTGACTTGCCCCATGATCGGCAAGCCATTGATAATAATTGGATCTTCAAGAAGAAGACTGATGCTGACGGTAATGTTACTGTTTATAAAGCTCAACTTGTTGCGAAAGTTTTTCGACAAGTTCAAGGGATTGACTATGATGAGACCTTCTCACTCGTAGCGATGCTTCAGTCTGTCCGAATCATGTTAGCAATTGCCGCATTTTATGATTATGAAATTTGGCAAGTGGATGTAAAAACTGCATTCCTGAATGGATTTCTGGAAGAAGAGTTGTATATGATGCAACCAGAAGGTTTTGTCGATCCAAAGGGAGCTAACAAAGTATGCAAGCTCCAGCAATCCATTTATGGACTGGTGCAAGCCTCTCGGAGTTGGAATAAACGCTTTGATAGTGTGATCAAAGCATTTGGTTTTATACAGACTTTTGGAGAAGCCTGTATTTACAAGAAAGTGAGTGGGAGCTCTGTAGCATTTCTGATATTATATGTGGATGACATATTGTTGATTGTAAATGATATAGAATTTCTGGATAGCATAAAGGGATACTTGAATAAGAGTTTTTCAATGAAAGACCTCGGTGAAGCTGCTTATATATTGGGCATCAAGATCTATAGAGATAGATCAAGACGCTTAATTGGACTTTCACAAAGCACATACCTTGACAAAGTTTTGAAGAAGTTCAAAATGGATCAAGCAAAGAAAGGGTTCTTGCTTGTGTTACAACGTGTGAAGTTGCTCAATGCCTGACCACTGCAGAAGATAGAGAGAAGATGAAAGATGTTCCCTATGCTTCAGCCATAGGCTCTATCATGTATGCAATGATGTGTACCAGACCTGATGTGTGCCTTGCTATAAGTTTAGTAGGGAGGTACCAAAGTAATCCAGGAGTGGATCACTGGATAGCGGTCAAGAACATCCTAAAATACCTGAAAAGGACTAAGGATATGTTTCTCGTTTATGGAGGTGACAAAGAGCTCAACGTAAATGGTTACGTTGATGCAAGCTTTGACACTGATCCGGACGATTCTAAATCGCAAACCGGATACGTGTTTATATTGAACAGTGGAGCTGTTAGTTGGTGCAATTCTAAACAAAGCATCGTGGCAGGATCTACTTGTGAAGCGGAGTACATAGCTGCTTCAGAAGCAGCAAAGAAGGAGTCTGGATGAAGGAGTTCATATCCGATATAGGTGTCATACCTAGTGCATCGGGTCCAATGAAAATCTTTTGTAACAATACTGGTGCAATTGCCTTGGCGAAGGAATCCAGATTTCACAAGAGAACCAAGCACATCAAGAGACGCTTCAATTCCATCTGGGATCTAGTCCAGGTGGGAGTAAGAAATTTGCAAGATACATACGGATCTGAATGTTGCAGACCCGTTGACTAAGCCTCTTCCACGAGCAAAACATGATCAACACCATGGCTCCGATGGGTGTTAGAATCATTACTGTGTAATCTAGATTATTGACTCTAGTGCAAGTGGGAGACTGAAGGAAATATGCCCAAGAGGCAATAATAAAGTTATTATTTATTTCCTTATATCATGATAAATGTTTATTATTCATGCTAGAATTGTATTAACCGGAAACATAATACTTGTGTGAATACATAGACAAACAGAGTGTCACTAGTATGCCTCTACTTGACTAGCTCGTTGATCAAAGATGGTTAAGTTTCCTAACCATAAACATGAATTGTCATTTGATTAACGGGATCACATCATTAGGAGAACGATGTGATTGACTTGACCCATTCCGTTAGCTTAGCACTTGATCGTTTAGTTTGTTGCTATTGCTTTCTTCATGACTTATACATGTTCCTATGACTATGAGATTATGCCACTCCCGTTTACCGGAGGAACACTTTGTGTGCCACCAAACATCACAACGTAACTGGGTGATTATAAAGGTGCTCTACAGGTGTCTCCGAAGGTACTTGTTGGGTTGACGTATTTCGAGATTAGGATTTGTCACTCCGATTGTCGGAGAGGTATCTCTGGGCCCACTCGGTAATGCACGTCACTATAAGCCTTGCAAGCATTGCAACTAATGAGTTAGTTGCAGATGATGTATTACAGAATGAGTAAAGAGACTTGCCGGTAACGAGATTGAACTAGGTATTGAGATATCGACGATCGAATCTCTGGCAAGTAACATACCGATGACAAAGGGAACAACGTATGTTGTTATGCGGTCTGACCGATAAAGATCTTCGTAGAATATGTAGGAGCCAATATGGGCATCTAGGTCCCGCTATTGGTTATTGACCAGAGAGGTGTCTCGGTCATGTCTACATAGTTCTCGAACCCGTAGGGTCCGCACGCTTAATGTTCGTTGATGATATAGTACTATGAGTTATGTATGTTGGTGACCGAATGTTGTTTGGAGTTTCGGATGAGATCACGGATATGACGAGGAACTCCGGAATGGTCCGGAAGTACAGATTGATATGTGGATAGTAGTGTTTGATCTCCGGAAGGGTTCCGGAATTCACCGGAAGGGGTTCCGGATGTTTCCCGAAATGTTTGGGCACGAGAACACTTTATCTGGGCCACAGGGGAAAGCCCACGAGGTTTTTGGAAAGCGCAAAACGAAGTTTTGCGGAGTCTAGGGTCCAGACGCTAGGGTCCCTGGCATCTGGGTCCAGACGCCGGGAACCCTGGCGTCTGGCCCTGGAGTCTGAGAAGGACTCTTGCCTTTCGGGTGAAACCGACTTTGTGGAGGCTTTTACTCCAAGTTTTGACCCCAAGGCTCAACATATAAATAGAGGGGCAGGGCTAGCACCCAAGACACATCAAGAAACACCAAGCCGTGTGCCGGCAACCCCGTCCCCTCTACTTTATCCTCCGTCATAGTTTTCGTAGTGCTTAGGCGAAGCCCTGCGGAGATTGTTCTTCACCAACACCGTCACCACGCCGTCGTGCTGCCGGAACTCATCTACTACTTCGCCCCTCTTGCTGGATCGAGAAGGCGAGGACGTCACCGAGCCGAATGTGTGCAGAACTCGGAGGTGCCGTGCTTTCGGTACTTGGATCGGTCGGATCGTGAAGACGTACGACTACATCAACCGCGTTTATATAACGCTTCCACGAACGGTCTACGAGGGTATGTAGACAACACTCTCCCCTCTCGTTGCTATGCATCACCATGATCCTATGTGTGCGTAGGAAAATTTTGAAATTACTACGTTCCCCAACACTGAGAACTTTTATTTTTGGGTCATTTTTTATTGCACGGGAAATTTAGAAAACATACAAAACATGGCATTTTATTTTATTTAAGTGGTAAAAACAAAGAATAAAAAGTAGGGACATAAAGTAGTGCTTACTAAATTCATCAACTTCATACCGTTCAAAAATGATCCATTAATAAGGTTGATCAGGTCTTATTAACAACCACTTTCGATTAGCATAAAACCGAAGAAGTTTCGTAAATCACTAATTACCTCAATGGGAATTTGCATTTCCCCAACAATAAGCATTTCATATTTATTTTTGATAGTAGGTAGAGGTATTTGAAAGCTTCCAATTGTGATGGTCGGAGATTTTTCATTAGCATTTATACCATTCACTTGGAATTATTTCTTCGGAAAGTGCACCGTATTCTCATTACCATTTATATGAAATAAACATTACTTTTATTGCAACCAATAATAGCCCCTGTAGTATTCAAGAAGGGTCTACCAAGAATAATTGACATATTGTCGTCCTCGGGCATCTCAAGTATAACAAAGTAGGTCAAAATAGTAACATTAGCAACAACAATGGGCACATCGTCACAGATACCGATAGGTATGGCAGTTGAATTGTCAGCTGATACGTCCATTTTGCATCATGCTTTTATATCGATATTTATTGCATTATGGACTGTTATTTCACTTTATGTCACAATACTTATGGATATTCTCTCTTATTTTACAAGGTTTACATAAGGAGGGAAAATGTCGGCAGCTAGAATTCTGGGCTGGAAAAGGAGCAAATATTAGAGACCTATTCTGCGCAACTCCAAAAGTCCTGAAACTCCACGGAACATCTTAAAATAAATAAAGAAAAATCCTCGCCAAAGATGAAGGCCAGGGGGCCCACACCCTGCTCACGAGGGTGGGGGCGCGCCCCCCTAGGGTGCGCCCCCTACCTCGTGGGCCCCCTGGTGGCTCTCCGATGTCCATCTTCTCCTATATGAAGTCTTTCGATGAGAAACAAATAGGAGGGAACTTTTCGGGACGAGACTCCGCCGCCACGAGGCGGAACCTTGGCGGATCCAATCTAGAGCTCTGGCAGAGCTGTTCTGTCGGGGATACTTCCCTCCGGGAGGGGGAAATCATCACCATCGTCATCACCAACGCTCCTCTCATCGGGAGAGGGAAATCTCCATCAACATCTTCACCAGCACCATCTCATCTCCAAACCCTAGTTCATCTCTTGTATCCAATTCTTGTCTCAAAGTCCGGGATTGGTGCTAGTAGGTTGCTAGTAGTGTTGATTACTCCTTGTAGTTGATGCTAGTTGGTTTATTTGGTGGAAGATTATATGTTCAGATCCTATAAGCATATTATTACCCCTCTGATTATGAACGTGAATATGCTTTGTGAGTAATTACATTTGTTCCTGAGGACAAGGGAGAAGTCTTGCTATTAGTAGTCATGTGAATTTGGTATTCGTTTGATATTTTGATAAGATATATGTTGTCTAGCCTCTAGTGGTGTTATGTGAACGTCGACTACATAACACTTCACCATAATTTGGGCCTAGAGGAAGGCATTGGTAAGTAATAAGTAGATGATGGGTTGCTAGAGTGACAGAAGCTTAAACCCTAGTTTATGCGTTGCTTCGTAAGGGGCTGATTTGGATCCATATGTTTCATGCTATGGTTAGGTTTACCTTAATACTTTTGTTGTAGTTGCGGATGCTTGCAATAGAGGTTAATCATAAGTGGGATGCTTGTTCAAGTAAGAACAGCACCCAAGCACCGGTCCACCCACATATCAAATTATCAAAGTATCGAACGTGAATCATATGAACGTGATGAAAACTAGCTTGACGATATTCCCATGTGTCCTCGGGAGTGCTTTTCCTATTATAAGAGTTTGTTCCGGCTTGCCCTTTGCTATAAAAAGGATTGGGCTACATTGCTGCACTTTATTTACTTTTGTTACTTGTTGCTCGTTACAATCTATCTTATCACAAAACTATATGTTACCACTTATTTCAGTACTTGCAGAGAATACCTTACTGAAAACCGGTTATCATTTCCTTCTGCTCCTCGTTGGGTTCGACACTCTTACTTATCGAAAGGACTACAATAGATCCCCTATACTTGTGGGTCATCAAGACTCTTTTCTGCCGCCGTTGCCGGAGAGTGTAGCGCCTTTGGTAGGTGGAATTTGGTAAGGAAAAATTTATATAGTGTGCTGAAATTTACTGTCACTTGTTACTATGGAAAGTAATCCTCTGAGGGGCTTGTTCGGGGTATCTTCACCCCGTCCAGTAGAGCAAAGAGTTGCTCCTCAACCTACTGAACCTATTGAAAATGAAACTCCTTTTGAATTTCCTTCGGGTATGATGGAAAAACTGCTAGCTAACCCTTTTACAGGAGATGGAACAAAGCATCCTGATGAGCACTTAATATATGTGGATGAAGTTTGTGGATTATTTAAGCTTGCAGGTATACCCAATGATGTTCCTAAGAAGAAGGTCTTCCCTTTATCTTTGAAGGGAGACGCATTGATATGGTATAGGCTATGTGATGATATGAGATCATGGGACTATAAAAGATTGAAGTTGGAATTTCATCAAAAGTATTACCTTATGCATCTTGTTCATCGTGATCGCAACTATATATATAATTTCTGGCCTCGCGAAGGAGAAAGCATCGCTCAAGCTTGGGGGAGGCTTAAATCAATGTTATATTCATGCCCCAATCATGAGCTCTCAAGAGAAATGATCATTCAAAATTTTTATGCTCGGCTTTCTGAAAACAATCGCACCATGCTCGATACTTCTTGTGCTGGCTCTTTTATGATGAAGGCTATTGAATTTAAATGGAATTTATTGGATAGAATTAAACGCAACTCTGAAGATTGGGACCTCGAAAAAAAGTTTGGGTAGAGCCGGATCTAAGTGTTGGCTAGGTAAACGCCCCGTAGTAAGATCCATTAATAGATGGAACTTCAACAGCAGCTAAGTCTAGAGGGAAGTTGTGAGCATTACGTTTGTGCATTACTTCCATACCAATGTCGGCACCAGTCCTACATTTTTTTTCTGTGGACCGAGGAGAAAGGGGACCTTAATATATATATTCTAGATATATAGAATAGACGAATCTCGATTTGTCAAGTCTCATGATCATATCATGATCTATTTTTATTCGGCTCAATCTTTTTTTCTAAAAAAGATTGAGCGAAGGTAAGGAGTCAGGTATGACACCTAAGTTTGATTGTGTTAAATCTTTTATGGACACCGATATTTTCCGTAAGTTTAGCACTAAATATGGACTTGACTCTGAGATAGTAGCTTCTTTCTATGAATCTTTTGCTGCTTATGTTGATCTCCCTAAGGAGAAGTGGTTTAAATATCATCCTCCCATAGAAGTAAAAGTAGTTGCACCTATTAAAGTTGAAGAAAAGACTGTCACTTATAATGATCCTATTGTTCCTACTTCTTATGTTGAGAAACCACCTTTCCCTGTTAGAATAAAGGATCATGCTAAAGCTTCAACTGTTGTTCGTAAAAGCAATATTAGAACTTATACACCTCCTGAGCAAGTTAAAGTAGAACCTAATATTGCTATTGTTAAAGATCTCTTGTCTAATAATATTGATGGGCATGTTATTCAATTCGAAGGTGAAACTGCTAGAATTGCTAAACCTTATGATAAAGATAAACATAGACCTATGGTAGGCATGCCTGTTATTTCTGTTAAAATAGGAGATCATTGTTATCATGGCTTATGTGATATGGGTGCTAGTGCTAGTGCAATACCTATTGACTTATACAAAGAAATTATGCATGACATTGCACCTGTTGAGTTAGAAGAAATTGATGTTACTATTAAACTTGCTAATAGAGATACTATTTCACCAATGGGAATTGTTAGAGATGCTAAAGTCTTGTGTGGGAAAACTAAATATCCTCCTGATTTTCTTGTTCTTGGTTCCCCACAAGATAGCTTTTGTCCCATTATATTTGGTAGACCCTTCTTAAATACTGTCAATGCTACCATAGATTGCACAAAGAATGTTGTTACTGTTGGCTTGGATGATATGGTTCATGAATTTAATTTCTCTAAATTTAGTAAACAACATCGTGAGGAAGAATTACCTAGTAAGGATGAAATTATTGGTCTTGCTTCTATTGCCGTACCTCCTAGTGATCCTTTAGAACATTATTTGCTAGACCATGAAAATGATATGTTCATGAATGAAATAAGGGAAATAGATGAAATACTCTTTAAACAGGAACCTATTCTGCAACAAAATTTGCCTGTTGAAATTTTAGGGGATCCTCCTCCACCCAAGGGTGATCCCGTGTTTGAGCTTAAACCGTTGCCTGATAATCTTAAATATGCTTATCTTGATGAAAGAAGATATATCCTGTTATTATTAGTGCTAACCTTTCAGAGCATGAAGAAGAAAGATTATTGAAAACTCTGAAGAAGCATCGTGCTGCTATTGGATATACTCTTGATGATCTTAAGGGCATTAGTCCCACTCTATGTCAACATAAAATAAATTTGGAAGCAGATGCCAAACCAGTTCATGATCCTCAACGACGTCTGAATCCTAAAATGAAAGAAGTGGTAAGAAAAGAAATACTAAAGCTTCTGGAGGCAGGTATAATCTATCCCGTTGCTGATAGTGAGTGGGTAAGTCCTGTCCATTGTGTCCCTAAGAAGGGATGTATTACTGTTGTTCCTAATGATAAAGATGAATTGATCCCACAAAGAATTATCACAGGTTATAGGATGGTAATTGATTTCCACAAATTAAATAAAGCTACTAAGAAAGATCATTACCCCTTACCTTTTATTGATCAAATGCTAGAAAGATTATGCAAACATTCACACTATTGCTTTCTAGATGGATATTCTGGTTTCTCTCAAATACCAGTGTCAGCTAGAGATCAATCAAAGACTACTTTTACATGCCCTTTTGGTACTTTTGCTTATAGACGTATGCCTTTTGGTCTATGTAATGCACCTGCTACCTTTCAAAGATGCATGATGGCTATATTCTTTGACTTTTGTGAAAAGATTTGTGAGGTTTTCATGGACGACTTTTCCGTCTATGGTTCCTCTTTTGACGATTGCTTGAGCAATCTTGATCGAGTTTTGCAGAGATTTGAAGAAACTAATCTTGTCTTGAATTGGGAAAAGTGCCACTTTATGGTTAATGAAGGTATTGTCTTGGGGCATAAAGTTTCTGAAAGAGGTATTGAAGTTGATAAAGCCAATGTCGATGCTATTGAAAAGATGCCATGTCCCAAGGACATCAAAGGTATAAGAAGTTTCCTTGGTCACGCCGGATTTTACAGGAGGTTCATTAAGGACTTCTCAAAAATTTCCCGGCCTCTGACTAATTTATTGCAAAAAGATATACCATTTGTCTTTGATGATGATTGTGTAGAAGCATTTGAAATACTTAAGAAAGCATTAGTCTCTGCACCTGTTGTTCAGCCACCTGATGGGAATTTACCCTTTGAAATTATGTGTGATGCTAGTGATTATGATGTAGGTGTTGTTCTAGGGCAAAGAGTTGATAAGAAATTAAATGTTATCCATTATGCTAGTAAGACTCTAGACAATGCTCAAAGAAATTATGCTACTACTGAAAAAGAGCTTTTAGCAGTTGTATTTGCTTGTGATAAGTTCAGATCTTATATTGTTGATTCTAAAGTAACTACTCACACCGATCATGTTGCTATTAAATATCTTATGGAAAATAAAGATGCTAAACCTAGACTTATTAGATGGGTTCTCTTGCTACAAGAATTTGATTTGAATATTGTTGATACAAAGGGATCTGAGAACCCCGTTGCAGACAACTTGTCTAGGTTAGAGAATTTTCTTGATGACCCACTACCTATTAATGATAGCTTTCCTGATGAACAATTAAATGTTATAAGTACTTCTCATAGTACTCCATGGTATGCTGATTATGCTAATTATATTGTTGCTAAGTTTATACCACCTAGCTTCACATACCAGCAAAAGAAAATGTTTTTCTATGATTTAAGACATTACTTTTGGGATGACCCACATCTTTATAAAGGAGTAGATTGTGTTATTAGACGTTGTGTACCTGAGCATGAACAGGAACAGATCCTACGCAAGTGTCATTCCGAGGCTTATGGAGGACACCACGCTGGAGATAGAACTGCACATAAGGTATTGCAATCTGGTTTTTATTGGCCTACTCTCTTCAAGGATGCCCTTAAGTTTGCCTTGTCTTGTGATGAATGTCAAAGAATTGGTAATATTAGTAGACGTCAAGAAATGCATATGAATTATTCTCTTGTTATTGAACCGTTTGATGTTTGGGGCTTTGATTATATGGGACCTTTTCCTGCCTCTAATGGATACACACATATTCTAGTTGCTGTTGATTATGTTACTAAGTGGGTAGAAGCTATTCCAACTAGTAGTGCTGATCATAACACTTCTATTAAAATGCTTAAGGAAGTTATTTTCCCGAGGTTTGGAGTCCCTAGATATTTAACGACTGATGGTGGTTCACACTTTAGTCACAATGCTTTCCGTAAAATGCTTGCTAAATATGATGTTAATCATAGAATTGCATCTCCTTATCACCCTCAGTCTAGTGGTCAAGTAGAGTTGAGCAATAGAGAGCTCAAACTAATTTTGCAAAATACTGTTAATAGGTCTAGAAAGAATTGGTCTAAGAAACTTGATGATGCATTATGGGCTAATAGAACTGCATATAAAAATCCTATGGGTATGTCTCCGTATAAAATGGTTTATGGAAAAGCATGTCACTTACCTCTCGAACTAGAACATAAAGCGTATTGGGCTATTAAAGAGCTCAACTATGATTTTAAACTTGCCGGTGAGAAGAGGTTATTTGATATTAGCTCACTTGATGAATGGAGAACCCAAGCTTACGAAAATGCCAAGTTGTTTAAAGAAAAAGTTAAATGATGGCATGACAAAAGGATACAAAAGCGTGAGTTTAATGTAGGTGATTATGTATTTCTATACAACTCTCATTTAAGATTTTTTGCAGGCAAACTTCTCTCTAAATGGGAAAGCCCCTATGTTATCGAAGAGGTCTATCGTTCCGGTGCCATAAAAATCAACAACTTCGAGGGCACAAATCCGAAGGTGGTAAACGGTCAAAGAATCAAACATTATATCTCAGGTAATCCCATAAATGTTGAAACCAATATTATTGAAACCGTAACCCCGGAGGAATACATAAGGGACACTTTCCGGAGCGTTTCAGACTCCGAAAAGGAATAGGTATGTGGTACGGTAAGTAAATCGACTCCAAAACAATGTTTAAGGCAATATTTCTCCATTTTGGAATATTTAGAAAAATAGAAAAATAAGTAGCAGTCCGGGAAGGACACGAGGGCCCCACGAGGGTGGTGGGCACGCCCTACCCCCCTGGGCGCGCCCCCTACCTCGTGAGCACCTCGTGTGCCTTCCGGACTCCGTTTTCTTACACGTTACGTATTTTGGTCGGTAAAAATTCATTATATATTCTCCTGAAGGTTTTGACTCCCGTATCACGCAAATTTCCTCTGTTTTTGTTTTCGAGCTGTTGCTGCTGCAGATTAGAACAAGATGTCTTCTCAAGAGTCAATCGGGGAGAGCCGGGTATCTAATCCGGCACCAGAACCAAGGGCAAACAGCGACGCTGACCACTTTGGGCCAGCAACGGAGGAAGAGATGGAGGCTGACTTGATGAGAGTAGATGCCATGGAGGATGAAGAAGTCACCTCTCGCCTCCGAGCTGGGTTCACGATGGGGGAACTACAGAGCTCAGCTATTCCAAATTCGGTTATCCCTTCTAATGTTAGATTTCTTTCTTATGAAAATATGAAGAGGAGTGTCACTTGTTCTCCCGCAGCTATGCAACACCCTTGGGTGCAAGGAGCTTTAGCTGTCATAGGAAAGCTTTGTAAGGAAATAATGGACCTCAAACAGCAAGTCAACAAGCTCGAGGAGGAGAACCGCATCCTGAGGGGAATCATCGCCAAGAATATTACACCGACAACAAAGAAGGAGATATGATCACATGGGTATGGGCACTCCCCTTGGCAACTGCCAAGCTTGGGGGAGGTGCCCCAGTATCGTATCACAATCACAACTCCTATCTTTATCGTTTTCTTAGTTCGATCCTATTAGTAGTATCTTGATCTAGTAGAATAAAGTTTATGGCATGATCTAGTTTTGAGTTTTGCTTTATGATCTCTCTTTGTAATCGAGTCCATGAGCTATATATAATAAAGATTAGTGTTGAGTCAAGGGCTTGATTATTTTGCCATGATCTTGGGTGAATAAAAGAAAAGAGAAAAAGAATAAAAAGAAACAAAGAGTTCATATTGATCTTATTGAGAGTAATGACTTCACATAGAAAGAGTATGATGATTAAAAGTTGTTGGGAGTTGGCAGACATAGCTTTGGTCATTGTTGCAATTAATATGAAGTAATAAGGAAAGAGAGGTTTCACATATAGATATATTATCATTGAAATCTTTTATGATTGGGAGCACTCATTAAAATATGACATGCTAAAGAGTTGATGTTGGACAAGGAAGACAACGTAATGAGTTATGTCTTTCTTATATCTGAGATAAAGTATGTTGTCATGGATCCTCTAACTTGTTGAGCTTGCCTTTCCCCCACATGCTAGCCAAATTCTCAGCACCAAGTAGAAATACTACTTGTGCTTCCAAATACCCTTGAACCAGTTTTGCCATGAGAGTCCACCATATCTACCTATGGATTGAGTAAGATCCTTCAAGTTGTCATCGGTGCAAAGCAATAAAAATTGCTCTAAATATGTATGATTGATTGGTGTGGGAGAAATAAGCTTTAATGATCTTGTGATGTGGAAGTAATAAAAGCGACGGACTGCATAATAAAGGTTCATATCACAAGGGGCAATATAAAGTGATGTTCTTTCGCATTGAGATTTTGTGCATCCAACCATAAAAGCGCATGGCAACCTCTGCTTCCCTTTGCGAAGGGCCTATGCTTTATTATTATCTTCTACCTTATGCAAGAGTCATGGTGATCTTCACCTTTTCTTTTTCATTTTATCCTTTGGCAAGCTCAGCATGTTGGAAAGAACATGATAAATATATATCTAATTGGATGTAGGGGCGCATGAACCATTATTGTTGACATTACCCTTGGGGTAAAAGGTTGTGGGGCAAAACTATAAGCCCCTATCTTTCTCTGTGTCCGATTAAAACTCCGTAACCACAAGTATTGCGTGAGTGTTAGCAATTATGGAAGACTAAATGATAGTTGAGTATGTGGACTTGCTTTTTAGCTCTGACATAGACTCTTTCCGATGTTATGATAAATTGCAATTGCTTCAATGACTGAGATTATAGTTTGTCGGAGCCCAATAAGGTTTATGATTTATACTTTTGCATTGTGAATAGATCATCACTTGAACATAAGTAATCATATGACAAAATCTATATATGTTGATGTTATGAGAATAATCATGATGCCTTCATGTCCGTATTTTATTTTTATCGACGCCTCTACCTCTAAACATGAGGACATATTTATTGTTATCGGCTTTTCGCTTGAGGACAAGTGAGGTCTAAGCTTGGGGGAGTTGATACGTCCATTTTGCATCATGCTTTTATATCGATATTTATTGCATTACGGACTGTTATTTCACTTTATGTCACAATACTTATGGCTATTCTATCTTATTTTACAAGGTTTACATAAGGAGGGAGAATGCCGGCAGCTGGAATTCTGGGCTGGAAAAGGAGCAAATATTAGAGACCTATTCTGCGCAACTCCAAAAGTCCTGAAACTCCACGGAACATCTTAAAATAAATAAAGAAACATCCTCGCCAAAGATGAAGGCCAGGGGGCCCACACCCTGCTCACGAGGGTGGGGGCGCGCCCCCCTAGGGCGCCCCCATACCTTGTGGGCCCCCTAGTGGCTCTCCGACGTCCATCTTCTCCTATATGAAGTATTTTGATGAGAAAAAAATAGGAGGGAACTTTTCAGGACGAGACTCCGCCGCCACGAGGCAGAACCTTGGCGGATCCAATCTAGAGCTCCGGCAGAGCTGTTCTTCGGGGATACTTCCCTCCGGGAGGGGGAAATCATCACCATCGTCATCACCAACGCTCCTCTCATTGGGAGAGGGCAATCTCCATCAACATCTTCACCAGCACCATCTCATCTCCAAACCCTAGTTCATCTCTTATATCCAATTCTTGTCTCAAAGTCTGGGATTGGTGCTAGTAGGTTGCTAGTAGTGTTGATTACTCCTTGTAGTTGATGCTAGTTGGTTTATTTGGTGGAAGATTATATGTTCAGATCCTATATGCATATTATTACCCCTCTGATTATGAACATGAATATGCTTTGTGAGTAATTACGTTTGTTCCTGAGGACAAGGGAGGAGTCTTGCTATTAGTAGTCATGTGAATTTGGTATTCGTTTTATATTTTGATAAGATGTATGTTGTCTAGCCTCTAGTGGTGTTATGTGAACGTCGACTACATAACACTTCACCATAATTTGGGCCTAGAGGAAGGCATTGGTAAGTAATAAGTAGATGATGGGTTGCTAGAGTGACAGAAGCTTAAACCCTAGTTTATGCGTTGCTTCGTAAGGGGCTGATTTGGATCCATATGTTTCATGCTATGGTTAGGTTTACCTTAATACTTTTGTTGTAGTTGCGGATGCTTGCAATAGAGGTTAATCATAAGTGGGATGCTTGTTCAAGTAAGAACAGCACCCAAGCACCGGTCCACCCACATATCAAATTATCAAAGTATCGAACGTGAATCATATGAACGTGATGAAAACTAGCTTGACGATATTCCCATGTGTCCTCGGGAGCGCTTTTCCTATCATAAGAGTTTGTTTCGGCTTGTCCTTTTCTATAAAAAGGATTGGGCCACCTTGCTGCACTTTATTTACTTTTGTTACTTGTTGCTCGTTACAATCTATCTTATCACAAAACTATCTGTTACCACTTATTTCAGTATTTGCAGAAAAAACCTTGCTGAAAACCGCTTATCATTTCCTTCTGCTCCTCGTTGGGTTCGACACTCTTACTTATGGAAAGGACTACGATAGATCCCCTATACTTGTGGGTCATCATCAGCCATTTGCAAAGATATTTCAGTAGGTGTGAGTTTATTCCATTCAAGTCTTCTATATAAAGAGAAATGCATAACACTAACACCAGCTCCTAAATCACACAAAGCAGTTTTCACATAATTCTTTTTGATAGAGCAAGGTATAGTTAGTATTCCCGGATCTCCAAGTTTTTTAGGTAGTCCATCTTTAAAAGTGTAATTAGCAAGCATAGTGGAGATTTCAGCTTTCGGTATTTTTCTCTTATTTGTGATGATGTCTTCCATATATTTTGCATAAGGAGGCATTTTCAAGATATCACTCAAGCGAGTACGCAAAAAGACCAGCCTCAGCATTTCAGCAAAGCATTCAAATTCTTCATTATCATTCTTTTTAGTTGACTTGGGTGGAAAAGGCATAGGTTTTTGAACCCACGGTTCTTTTTCTTTACCGTGTTTTCTAGCAACAAAGTCTCTTTTGTCATATCTTTTATTCTTAGGTTGTGGGTTATCAAGATCAACAGGTGGTTCTATCTCAATATCATTATCTGGTTCTTTATTATTTGGTCGAGTGTCTTCATGAACCTCATCATTATCCTTTTCATTATCAGATTGAGTTTCAACATCTAAGATAGAAACTTCATTTTCATTATCAAGAGGTTTCTCTATTTCAGGTTCACTAGAAGTGTGCAAAGTCCTATCATTTTTTTCTTTTTCTTTTTTCTTTCTAGAAGGACTAGGTGCACTAGTGTTATATCTTTGTGAATCTTGTTCAATTCTTTTAGGGTGTCCCTCAGGATAAAAATGGTTCCTGATTCATTTTACCTCCTCTAGTTGCAACTCTAACAGCAAAGTCATTCATATTATTATTCATTTCATCAAGCAATTCTCTTTGAGATTTAGCAACTTTCTCTAATTGAGTTTGAACCATAGAAGCATTCTTTCCAACACCTCTAACATCATTTGATATTTTAAATAACAAGTCACTCAAGTGAGCAATCATATCAGAATTGTATTTCAATTCTTTCATAACATTTGCATTGAAGTGATCTTGTTTTCTAATGTAGTTTTCAAACTCATAAAGGCATTGACTAGGATGCATATTGTGAGGATTATCATTATCATTAAACTTCATAAGAGAATTTACCTCTACCACCTTAGGCAGTGGTGGTGTATTAAGTCCATGTATTTCTTCAATAGGAGGTAAATTTTTAACATCCTCAGCTTTAATACCTTTTTCCTTCATAGATTTCTTTGCCTCTTGCATATCTTCGGGACTGAGATATAATATACCCCTCTTCTTTAGAGTGGGTTTAGGCGGTGGTTCAGGAATAGTCCAATCATCATAATTTTTCAATATTTTATTCAATAATTCTTCAGCTTGTCCAATAGTTCATTCCCTGAAAACACAACCAGCACAAATATCTAGGAAGTCCCTGAAGCGTTGGTTAGTCCATTATAGAAGATATCAAGTATTTCATTTTTCTTAAGAGGATGATCAGGCAAAGCACTAAGTAACTGGCAAAGCCTCCCCCAAGCTTGTGGGAGACTATCTTCTTTAGTTTGCACAAAGTTAAATATTTCCTATAAGGCAGCTTGTTTCATATGAACAGGAAAATATTTTTTAGAGAAGTAGTAAATCATCTCCTGGAGACTACGCACACAACCAGGAGCAAGAGTATTGTACCAAGCTTTAGCATCACCCTTTAATGAGAAAGGAAATAATTTGAGAATAAAGTAATAGCGAGTTTTCTCATCATGAGTAAAAAGGGTGGCTATATCATTCAACTTAGTAAGATGTGCCACAATAGTTTCAGTTTCGTAACCATGGAAAGGGTCAGATTCAACCAAAGTAATTAACTCTGGGTCGACAAAGAATTCATAATCCTTATCATCAATAAAGATAGGTGAAGTAGCAAAATTAGGATCACATTTCATTCTAGCATTCAGAGATTTTTCTTTATACTTGTGTAATAATTTCTCTAGATCATCTCTATCATTGCAAGCAAGAATATCTCTAATTGTTTCTTCACTCATAACATAACCTTCTGGTACCTTAGGCAATTCATATCTAGGAAGGCTAGTTCTAGCAGGTGTTTCAGGAGATTTAATTTCGAGCTCATCATCAGATTCAACAACATCATGTTGTATAACTCCAACAATTTGTTTATCAAGAAATTCACCAAGTGGCACATAATCATTATCAAGCAAGATACTAGCATCATCATAAGCATCATTCATAGTAGAGGTAGCATCATCAATAACTTGCAACATATCAGAATTAATAGTATGTGGTGGAGTTGCAAGTTTATTCATAACAGAAGGTGAATCTAAAGCAGAACTGGATGGCAGTTCCTTACCTCCCCTCGTCGTTGAGGGAAATATCTTAGTCTTTGGATCCTTCAGATTCTTCATAGTGATAGTATGATAATAATCCCAAGTGACTCAACAAATATAGCTATGCTCCCCGGCAACGGTGCCAGAAAAAGGTCTTGATAACCCACAAATATAGGGGATCACAACCATGTTCGAGGACAGAGTATTCAACCCAAATTTATAGATTCGACACAAGGGGGCCAAAGAATATTTGAAGGTATTAACAGCTGAGTTGTCAATTCAACCACACCTGGACATTAATTATCTGCAGCAAGGAATCAATAGCACAGCAATATGATAGTTTTGATAGTAGTAGTAGCAGCAATAGTAACAGTAACAGTGATAGCAGTAATTTTGTAGCAAGTGTAACAGTGATGATAGCAGTAGTAACTTAGCAGACACAATATGAAAAAGTTCGTAGGCATTGGATCGGTAACTTGTTGGATGATATTCATCATGAGACAGTTATAACCTAGGGCGATATGGCACTAGCTCCAATTCATCGATATAATGTAGGCATGTATTCCGTAAATAGTCATACGTGCTTTATTAAAAGAACTTGCATGACATCTTTTGTCCTATCCTCCCGTGGCAACGGGGTCCATATTGGAAACTAAGGGATATTAAGGCCTCCTTTTAATAGAGAACCGGAACAAAGCATTAACACATAGTGAATACATGAACTCCTCAAACTACGGTCACCACAGGGAGTGGGCCCGGATGTTGTCACTCCGGGGTTGCCGGATCATAACACGTAGTAGGTGACTATAACTTGCAAGATCGGATCTAGAACATGGATATAATGATGATAACATAAACGGTTCAGACCTGAAATCATGGCACCCGGGCCCAAAGTGACAAGCATTAAGTATGGCAAAGTCATAGCAATATCAATCTAAAAACATAGTGGATACTAGGGATCAGGCCCTAACAAAACTAACTCGATTACATGATGAATCTCATCCAAATCCTCACCGACCAGCGAGCCTACGAAGGAATTACTCACTCCCGGTGGGGAGCATCATAGAATTGGCAATGGAGAAGGGTTGGTGATGACGAAGAACGAAGATCCCCCTCTCTGGAGCCCCAAACGGACTCCAGATTTGCCCTCCCGAGGAAAAATAGGGCTTGGAGGCGGCTCTGTCTCATGGATCGCGATAATTCTTTCTTCCTCATTTTTCTCTCCGAAAATAGGAATTTATAGTGTCAGGGTTGAGGTCTGCGGGGCCACCAGGTGGGTACAACCCACCTGGCGCGTCAGGAGAGGGGGGGCGCCCTGGTGGGTTGTGCCCACCCAGGGGCCCCTCTCCGATAGGTCTTGACTCTAGAAATTCTTATTATTGATATAAAAAATCCTTGCAAAGTTTCGTTTCATTCCGAGAACTTTTATTTCTGCACGAAAACAACACCATGGTAGTTCTGCTGAAAACAGCGTCAGTCCGGGGTTAGTTTTGATTCAAATCATACAAATTAGAGTCCAAAACAAAAAGAAAAGTATGAGAAAAAATAAATACGTTGGAGACATATCAATTACTTACTTATATATTGACCAATGCATATATATTCTCTGCATCTATGGGGCTAATTAATGTTGATATGTCATGCTAGCGAGCGCATTGTTGTGATGATATAATAGAATTAATACAAAACATATAGGCCTCCTTTGGTTTGTAGAATTTTTGTAGAAATTCTATAGGATAGGATTTGCGAAGAAAAAATTACTTTGAAACCCTTTGGTTTGTAGGAATAGATTCCTATTCCTATGTAGGATAGGAATCAATCCTTCACGTTTTGGAGGAAAAAAACATTAGCCTAGACTCAATGGAAAAAATCATATCCTATGCACCAAATGACATCTCTTTCTCTATAGCAATTGACATGTATGTCATCTCACTTCCTATGTTTTTCCTATTCCTATAAAATTCCTATCCTATGAACCAAAGAAAGCCATATCCTTTCTAAGATTTGACTGCTATATTTTGCTTGCCGGAACTAAATTAATGGTTGACAGTTTATGTAGAACGTGGGACCAAAATGTTAGCAGCCGTTAAATAGAGATTAACCATCAGACTGAAAGCCCCTCTCTCTCTAGGATCGACTTGATCTCTCCGCTACCCTTTGTATTTGATATCCCTTACGATGTTGTGCCAACATCATTTTTTTTTTGAGGTATTGTGCCAACATCATTGCCTACTTGTCAACTCGCCCTCCAGAAAAAAACACATCGAACACCCCCTGGGTGGCACCTTGCGACATCCTAAATGTGTTTCTTTATTCTATCTTTTCTAATTCTGTCATACGACATGATCACTCTATCTCAAACCAAATGGAAGTAATTAACATTGATGACGAGCACGTTGTTGTGGTGATATAATTATACAATTAATTCAATACATAAATCTTTGGGTCAACAGTTCATAACTAGAAACAACATTAACATATACTACCTTGTTCTTAAATATTAGACGTTTTTGTAGTTCAACTGACTGCAAAAAATGCCATATATTTAGAAACAGAGGTAGTATATATTTCGAAGTGTACAAATATTGCTTGTTGCCATCTTTAACCAGTACTATTTCTTAGCCCGATCGCTTCAACGACGCTTATAACTAAGCAATAGGGCAGCAACAGTGGGTTTTGTCGATGCAGACGGCTCCGGGGAGTGGCTGGACGCAGAACTTCTTGCATCGCTGCTCGGTGCAGTTTGGGAAAAACCTCGAGAAGCACTTCCCCGACACGGGGGAAGCGGTGGGCTTATCCTTCTGCATGTGTGCATACAAAAACAATAAAAAATATTATGAGTTTCAAATCATCTGTCCGATCTTGACAACGTACGTCGTGAATAAATGGCAAAGTTAATCAACTGACCTCTTTGCGGGCGTCGCACGAGGAGAGGAGAAGGGTGGCAGCCATGACCACGATGAGGGCGGCCACGACGAAGCTCAGGGAGCTCGTGTTCTTCTTCATTATCGCCATGGTGTGCAGTACAAGATGAGGTGCTACACCTACGTACGTACTTACTACAGTTCTTGCCTTCTTTGTGTGTTGATATAGGAGTATTGCTTGCGTCGCTCTTCTCTCTCTATATAGTACTTGGCGAAGAGTTCTACTCGATCATGAGCATGGCATGTTGCCTAGCAGTCGTTCCTTCCAAGTTTCAATCACCCTCACACCAAATGCATGGTCCAAATCTGTTTTTCTTTGAACAGTGATCCAAACCGGCGCATCCATATGGCCGGCCCATGTAGCTCTCGGTCGCTAGTCAATTTCGTTAGTTTTTTCATCTCCTTGTACACTTCACCTCGGCTCTTCCTGCCTGCCCGGTAAGGGAGAAAACCATCTCTCGCCTTTTTTGATTTTGAAATAGTCGAACAAATAGAAGAAAACGTTGGTTCTCAAAATGTTAGCAATTTTTTAAGACTTCCATAAATTTGAAAAAAGCTCACGATGCCAAAATAAAGTTTGTGAATTTGAAAAAAGTTCCTGAATTTTAAAAGTCTGCGAAAGCAAAAAAAAAGTGAATTCGGAAAATTCTGCAAAGTCAGAAAAAGTTCACAAATTCTAACGAATTTCACAGAAAAGTTCATGAATTTATAAAAATATTGTTAATTAAAAAATAGTTCAATTTAAAAAATTATGTGAAGTCAGAAAAAGTTCACGAATTAAAAAAAATAAAAATGGACCGTGAATTTTAAAATTGTTTGCAATTCTAAATAAAATTCATGAGTTTGAAGAAAAAGTTCATGAAATTAAAGGTAAAATAAAGAAAGAGAAACATGAGAAAAAAAGATAGAAAACCTGAAGAAAATGGAAAATAAAAAAACAGAAAAATCATTCGCAAGCTTGCTTCAGAAGCTTTTCAAACCTTCCGTGACGAACGTAGTGCAGTACCTAAATGGGCTGAAAGCCCTATAACCGACGCCTTAACCGCTAAATAGGGTTCCTCCCAAAATTGCTAGCCGTTTTCGTTCCACCTTACTCCCATCGCGAACAAAAATCAAGGCCTATCTTTCCCAGTCCCAACCTTCAAGCTAACCTGGCATTCGGCTCGCTCTAACAGGCTGGATCAATAAATACGAGTTGCTCAAATCCTTTGTGTCACTCAGTGCAGCTCAGTCGTTGAATCGCACAGGGGAATAACCAGAGAGACAAGAGATGGGACGGCCCATACTGAGCATATTATATAGTGCGAGCCAAGGAGTTTTGTGAACCTTCTATAAGGTTCGTTGAATGAGTTTTTTCTGTTTGTTTTTTTCATTGTTTTTCCTATTTCATTTTTGGTTTTTATTTTTATGCCTTTTTTAATTTTTTTCATTCTTCACTTTTTTAAATTTCACAAAGTCAAAGAGAGTTCTTAGTTTTAAAAAATTGTTTGTCTTTTTCCAAGAAATCACTAATTTCCTAGTTTTTTTATAATTTCAAAAAATCTACCTTTTAAAAAAATATTCTTCCTGTACAAAAGAATGTTTGCAATTTTGAAAAATATATTAAAAGTGTTTACTTTTTAAAATCTCTTGACGTTTAAAAAAAATTCACTCATTTTAAAAATGTTCGCATTTTCACAAAATGTTAAAAGTCTTGATTTTTTTTTCTTTTTCCAAAAACGTTCGTAATTTCAAAAGAATATTCAACTTTTTTAGTTTTTTAAAAGTTTTATTTTTTTTAACAAATATCATATTTTCTAAAAATGTGCTCAAATTCTCAAAAAGTCACACTTCTCAACATTACTTTTCCCACGTGTTTTTAGAAAAATCAAATGTAAAGTACTAAAAAAATGACCGCAAGCACGCAATGTGTCGCCCGCAGCGAGCCCTACCACAGCTTGCCAGCAAGTGCAGCAAGTATTGCATGACCCAGTAGCTGCGGCTCGCCTGCTAACATCATGTTACTTTTTCTGTTTTGTTTTTCTTCCGTTGTTATTGATTTTTTTGTTTTTTTTACTTTTTATATTCAAAGGTATATATATAGCGGCGGTGACATCGAAGGAGAAACCCTAGCAGACGGTGGTATCGGGGGTCAAAGGAAGGGGAAGAGAAGTGATGACCTAGGTGGCGGCCGGGGAAGCTTGGCTGTCCGGGGTTGGGCACGCCCCAGATCTGGGAAGCTCTCTGCTTTGGGAGAGGAGGATTTGGAATTGGCCAGGGAGAAGATGCTCGAAATTTCGTGCACTTTCTTGCTACATGTCATGTCTCACTCTCGCTGATAAGTGGGCTCAATGTGTGCAAAACTAAATAAATGGTGCGGGGAAGCCAAACATATGTCGCCCTGCTACCAAGCTTAGGTGAATTTGTTTCAAATTCTTTTTTGCTAGAAAATGATATTTTCCTAGGGTATACTGTTCAGGGCATCTCCAACACTGACCCACAAATTCCTCTGGTATATGTCCATTTTTGTGTCGGGACGTGGTCCGCGAACATCATACAGGAGGGAGCCATCTAACGCTAACTTTACAAAGTATCTGGCCGGGAGGAGAAAAAGTATGCGGGGACCATGCATGTGGTGGGATATTGTGGTGTGGTGTCCAGTTGGGAGGAGAGATAAGAGGGGGATCATGCATGTGCGGAGAGAGAGAAGAGAGGAGGACTAGGCAAAGGCTTTTGGTTGGTCAGGTGGATGTCCGGACTCCGGTATAGCTCCCCCATATTTGTCTCCACTTTGTAAATAAATGTACATCCGGACCACTTCGCGGACCGATGCAGAACCGTGTTGGATTGCAAAAGTGAATAAAAGTGCCTGGTCGAACATATACTGGAGTTTTGCGGGTCTCCCCTGGAGATGCCCTCATGCCTTTTCTTTCCCTTGAGGAGGCCAATGAGCTCTAGGTAAAGACCATGGCCCTAGGTAAAATGGTAGTTTTTAGTAGTGTAAATGTGTTTCTTTATGCTACATTTCCTAATTTTGTTGTACAACTCTAGTTACAACTTACTTATATATTGACCAATGCATATATTCTCTCCATATATGGAGCTAAGTAATGTTGATATGCCATATGCCAACGAGCACATTGTTGTGATGATACAATAGAGTTAATACAAAACATATATCCTTGTCTAAGATTTGACTGATATATTTTGCTTGCAAGAACTAAATTAATGGTTGATAGTTCATGTAGAACGTGAAACATTTCTATTTTTGATTGTAAATTAAGGTTATATGTAATTCATATCCCCTCCCCAAATAGAAAAAAATTGTCAATCCTTGATGAATTTATTTAGGGGCTAAATAGGAAAATCATTAACGAATGTGTAGTGGAAGGGAAGTGTAGAGAGACTTGCATTCTGGGTGAAGTTTGAAACAGTAAGAGAACTTGCTGCATGCTCATGTCCATCTAGTCGATAAACAACAAACTTGTATGCGATAGTGCTGTCAACACGCAGGTAACACACCATGTTTGTTCAAGCTTCATTACTTTCGATATGTCTACTAATAAGACACACAATGATATAATTGTTAAATTTTTTTGCCGAAAAAACTGTTTTACAAAGATTTTAGAAAGAGTCTGATCTCTTGCTTATATTATTGACATCTCCATTTCCTCCTAGATAACGGGACAACAACAGTTATTGTCGTCATTGCAGAAGGCCGCAGAGACCGGCGGCATGTCGTCGCCGCCGCAGAACTTCTTGCATCGCTCGTCCGTGCAGTCCGGGAAGTGTTTGGAGTAGCACGAAGCCGGCAGGGGAAAAGCACGCGGCTCAACTATCTGCATATGCATGTAAATAAATGAACGATAAAAATATGCACAAATTAGATATCTAATCTGAAAAACATGTGCTCCAACTTCCGATCTCAACGACGGCGACAATGCAAATTATATATAGCAAATTTAACTGACTAACCTGTTTGCGGGCGTCACACGAGGAGAGAAGAAGGGTGGCAGCCATGACCACCATGAGTGTGGCCACGAAGCAGCACAGGGCACTCGTGTTCTTCTTCACTATCACCATGATCGATTTACAGTAGAGGAGGAGGCTAGCTACGCTTACGTACTGCAGTTCTTTTTGCTGTGTTGTTATTTGAGATTTGTTGTGTTGTTTATATAGACCCTGTAAGTACATTGGTGTGCCTGCCTAGCCAATTATAAGTATGAATTAAATGTTTTAATTGACGCTTTAATTCAAGTAAGAAATAAATGGATATATATCCTTTTTTACAGGGAATGGATATATATGTCATGTATGGACACATGGATAGATACTACAATCATTTGATACAGAAAACGCCATGCAGGACGGAAAACTATTATAAAGAACACCCTTGGACCTATTCTCAAAATTAAATTCGTAATCTGATGTGCTACCTCATCATCTATTATTAAAACTAAATATCACTCATTATCTATTGTCAAAACTAAATATCACTCATTAGTACTAACCTTGCTTTATCTATTCTTTTCATCCTGATACTGCAAATTAGATAGCAGCATAGAAATCAGGTAATCTCTTGGGGAAGGACCACGTTAGCTATGGTTATCCCGGACAGTTGTTGGAGCAAGGATATGAATGCCATCTAGTCTTTTTTTAGCATTCTTAATAAGGCATTTGTTAACTTTTACCTGTCTAAGGTATTTTTTCACTTCCGTTGTGAGAACCGCATCTTGGTTGTATCATTGTATGACCCTTTGTTATATTTTACTTGTTGGATTCATTGTGTGTGTGTGTGTGTTTGTTATATTTGACTTGTCGGATTCGTTGTGTGTGTGTGTGTTTGTTACATTTGACTTGTTGGATTCGGTGTGTGTGTGTGTGTGTGTGTGTGTGTGTGTGTGTGTGTGTGTGTGTGTGTGTGTGTGTGTGTGTGTGTGTGTTCTGTGTAATACCTGTCGTTCCACCCACATGGCGTATGTGTCGTGACATTCACGGTGTGTTTGGTGGACGTCCTGGGGTCAATACTACACATTTACCACCAGAGGTGGTAGACATGTATAGTGCCACTTTTGCTCGGTTACACCCGCCCACGACATTGCATGGTTGCAACGATGAATCATTGACGTGAAATTCTATATCATGTGACATGTAAAAAGATTGTGCAGAAACATCTCTATGTCACTCAGACTTCGAAGAAGAGCGAAACCAAAAATCTGAGAAATAAATGTATACACAGTTTCACGGCTCTTCACCTACACTGCCCAGATCTAGCCCACGATAATGAAATGGTCAACATGCTCAGATAAAAAAAACACTTTACAAGAAGCTCCCTGTAACTGAAAAAAGAACAGTGAATTTTCGTAATTAGCAAAAACAGAAGGTACAATATAGACAACACATACACAATCTTGCAGTTTGCTTTACCTTCTGCCGTACACATCCTCCAAAGCTTGTGGACCATACATTTTATGAAAAAGATCTTGCCACTGAAAATGATTCAACATGAAAGAAAACTGTATTAGAGGGTGACAGTCTGTATAAGGATCTTAGCGCAGTCAATAATGTGGAGAATGGCTATTTTTTGGAAAAATAATTCCGTCTCGTCCAAAGTATTTAGAAGTACATAAAAAATCTAAAGATCAAATGTGAGTGTCAACTTTTTGGTCCTTTCAAAATAGTTTATATGCTAGCATGCAAGCTTTTTCGTAGAGTCAAACTCATCAGATCTTCTATAAGTTGAGGTTGGCGTCCCCTGCATCCAAATAAGTGATTCTAGATCTTTGACGAGCCATCGTTCCATCCACTGAACAAAGTCCGAGCAGCTTCCTTTAATTCTCTTGAAGCCATGTCCCAGAGAAATGGAGAGTGCAACTGTCTTTCACTTGATCCAGTCGCCCAGACAAATTTTTCTTTAATATTACCAAAGATTTTGGCACTCCAGATTTGAAGAGTTTTATCTGTGATGAAACTGATCTTGCGACATAGTCCGGTCAGCGGGTCAGAAATAGCACAGAGGGCTGGATTTGACCGCGCCAAGGAGTCCACATTTCCCTGGATAACCAACAAAATTCAAAACGTAATCTGCGACAGCCAACAACTTTGTGAACTGTGGCGAGAAGCAATGGGCAGTGGCTGGATGTGGTCGAGGAAATTCCTTGGAGAAAACTGTCCGGGAAGAGATCATGCCACGCCGGAGATGCCAACATGCGATCAATCTTGTAGAGAACCGTATATATTGTTGCGTTTGTCCATGTGAAAGCACCGCCATTAAGGTTAACATCATGCAACATAACATCACTAACCACTTTATTGAACTTACCCATCATGCGCCTATTAAGGTTGCGATTATTCTTATCTTCCGCACTAACAATCAGGTGTTCTCATAGCCTGAGAGGAGCCACGGTCCTGAAGCACTTGATCTTATTGTTCTGATCTCATTGAGGAATCGGATTTTATCACAATCCTCTTGGGGGCCATAAACCGAGCAATTACCTAGTAATAATAAAAGAAAGTATGTCCATATATGTGTACCTTTTGGAGAAAGGCATGTCTACCATCACGTGCATGTAGCGGCCATTGATTTTCTTGAAGATTCGCATACATTCACTGACTACTGCTTAGTTGGTCAGACTCTTCTCTCACTACTGTTCTAGCAATGCTTCACCATCTCATGCCAGTATTTTGTTTTATTCCCAAGTCTAAATATATTTTATCTTTTCAACCAGGCGTTCATTTTATGATCCATTTGCATATTTGTGTTTATGATGACGACGACTTTAAAACGAGACCACTTTTGATTATATGTCAACAAGTTTTAAAATTCACGATGGTTCACTCTGGAACACGATGCCCCCAAATGGAACTGGATATAAACTACTCTTAGTTACTAACTTTTACATACAGTATGGAACAATTTAAAACACACTAACACACGATGAAACACGTAGGTAAACAGTGTAACATTATGATACACTACGAGAACATGGCTAGCCATACTGAAACAATAAAACTACTTATGCGGAACCGAATAAAACATTATTGATTTTTGGTAAGATCTTGCTGAAAAAACACATTTATGTAAACATAAAGTAAAAGAAAAATTTATTTCAAAATATATCAGGCATCTATTTGTTTGAACGAAACTCAGTGACTAAAGAATAGCACATGCTAGGGGATAGAAAAAACACTATAGATGATACAATGGACCCACAGAACAAGAATAAAAAATATATGTATGCATGCATGCACACGAGGTCCCGTGTATGGTGGAGAATCCTCTCTCGTACCTTTTGAGGACTCGTGCACGAGCACGACATGCATGGCGTTGTTGTTGGGCGGCAGCTGCAGGCGGAGCGGCATCAACTTGCTTGTGATGGGGTTGCGGGAGCAGATGATCACGTCCTTGAGCCCCGTGTCCTCCTGCAGTCTCTCCAGCAGCTCCCCAAGGCTTGTCCCGTTGAATAGGAACGAGCGCCCCTCATCTCCCTCACGCACATACCCACTGTCATCCGCAATATGGTAGTGGATGTGCCGCCCCTCCACCTTGTGCACCGGCACCGAGAAGGAGTCCGCCGACTGCATGCGTCCGCAAACACGATATATGGAGAACCAAAATTAGCAAAAGCGTAAGTCGGTGGCCCACCATTGGGTTGTTGGACTCATCGTGCAGGAACAGGTGCGCGTACGGACCTCGAGCCTCGAAAAGCCGACCGGGGGCGCTAGGGATCCAGGGGGAGGCGGCGGGGGCTGCGCTACGACCGGAGTCGATGTACGGTGGTGCGGTGGCGCAGGAGGCCTGAGCGCTCCCGTCGGCAAGGGAGCGGGCGAGGGCGAGGGCGAGCGAGAGTGTGGTTTGTAAGGTAGAGGAGGAGAGTAGGCGGTGGTGATGGGATCCGAGCATCGAGGCGGGTGCACGAGGACCTGCACGATCTCGATGCACCAGACGACCCAGCCGGCATGGCGGTGGTGTGGGACGTCATGGGTCACGGAGTTGCGCAACGGCGGGAGGCCGCCGTTGGCGCGGAGGAAGTTGCCGTAGCGGGTCTGGAGGCGGGCGTGCCTGCCTTCGCCGACGGGGACCCACTCGACGGAGGAGTCGAGGCGGTGGGGCAGCGTCTGGATCACCTTGCGCCCGGTGACGCCCATGAGGATGGGCTCGTTGGAGGCGGTGAGGTAGCGGCCGTAGCGGCTGCGGAGGCGGATGACGCCGGGCGCGTTCGGCACCAGCTCCACGGTCCACCGCGCGTTCGGGGACGCGGCGTTGCGGTCCTGCAGGACGTGGGACTCGTCCTCATCGGCATACATGTACTTGTTTTGGTGGCTCCGCAGCCGCACCGTCTTGGCGCGCTCGAACAGCTCCATGCGCGCCTCGGCCCGGCGTGACGCTGTCGCGGTCGGTGACCCTCGCCTCACGCGCGTTTGTGGTTAGGGAGGGTAGGTTGCCGATGTGGACGACGGCTGCCGCGCGCCGCGATACGCCCCGGGCGTTGCGCTACGCCGCGCCACAAACCTGGGACTCTCGGACACCCAATATAGCGTTTCCTAACTCATCGAAGCCCTTTGCATGTGCATGGCCTCTCTTTCTCTTTTTTCCTTCTCACACAACACATGCATGCCTGCACTAACACATGCATGCCTACGTTATCTTTTCCCTCTCCTCAAACTTCATTACTTTTACTTTTCTTTTGACAGTTTAGATGATTCATATCTTAAAATCATTTATTAAAATATATATTTGAACTAACGTCAAGATCTTTAGAGCAAGAGTAGTCTTAGATGATTTTTAACACATACTATTTGTTAACTGAAATTGAAATATGATCTTTTAGAAGCTTATCAGTGTTTTCAGTGATGAAATTTGCTGGAAACAGTGAATGATTTTTCATTTTTATTTTAAGGTGCTAAACAAACTGAATAAAGAGTTGAAGAACTTTCCCAACAGTGGGCCTGCACTTTGTTAGAAAATTAAAGAACTTTGCCAGAACTGAAAAACTTTATAACACTACTAGGGAAAAAGCCTAGCAGCAGCGAGGGTTTTGGGCCTCTCAGTAGCGCGGGTGCCGGCGCTACTAATAAGGCGCTACAACTAACGTATAGCAGTAGCGCCTGTTTTCCCATGCTACTGCTATACATGAATAGCTGTAGCGCTCTTTGGGAAAGGGCGCTACTGATATTATCTGCAGCGCTGTTTGCTGGGACGCGCTACTGGTAAGGAGACGCTACTGCTAAATTTCCCCCCTCGCTACTACTAGTTTATTTATTAGTTTTTTTCCTGCATATTTGTTTTGTATTTGAATAGGCTTTATAAAATAATCTTTAGCATATCATACACATACAAATGTAATCATAGCTTATACATACAATTAGTCTCATCAAATCATGTCATCATCATAATTATCATCCAACACAAAGTGGTCTCTCGTCATCATCTCGAAAATAGCGATACAAGTCTCGATTACTTGCAAATACATCGTCATCCATCTAAACAATGATATACACGAGAAGAGCTATCACTTTGAGAACATGAGTTCGTATCCCTCTCTCGCATTAGCGTGAACCTAAACTAACTACTGCGTGTCGCTCGGAAACCGGAAACCGGTACACCTGGGCGGCCTGACACTCCGGCCACTTGTCGTATATATACTCCTGGCGTAGCACTTCTTCGCCATCTATGATCTATGCACCTGCATCATCACATGAGTCGATGATATGCAACATATATAGTTGAGCAACAGAAAGAGACAGACTTGGCAAAAATAGAAACAACATATCATAAGCATAAATAACAAAGTTCATCGTACCCCAAAATGCCCTAACTAGAGTGATTTTCGCTAGTCGAGGAGGAGGACGGTTTAATTACATCACAAATAAAGTTTCACCGTGCATAACTCAAAGTTTTGTCATACAGAAAGTATGGACTAAATGGACACATTGTCATGTATCGACAATCACTCCAACATGTCGTTCCATCCATCCAAGTCAGGGAGATAGTCCCCGAGCCTAGTGAAAGGCTTCAGGTCGAGACGCTGAGAGGCTATCCATATTCGGATGTCTTCCCGCGACATTTGTCCTTCTCCGTAGAACATCCTTGTTTTTCTGACGACCTCCTTCATGATGATTTGGGCAAGTTCGCGCTGGATGTTATAGAACTCAGCTCGAAGTCGATGATCCTCGATATCTCCTATGTCCTTTGCCCATTGCAGAATATGGGCATCGCCGGAAGAAGGTGCCATGCGAAGGTTCTGGTGATCCCATCTGTACTCCAGCATGTGGTGTAGGACATAAAATCCATCATTAAGAGAATCATTCGGTTGCTGGATGCAGCAGAAGTCGGTCTTATGGCCGAAGGCGACCCTGCCGCCCCTTATCTTCTTGCCCCTGACCTCTCCACCCATTGATTGGTAGTAACACATAGCACTGTCGAGAACATCCTTGATGTGGGTGTAATCCTTTTTGTGAATGTTCTTCGGCGAGTCCAAGTAAAGAGCGTGGGAGAATCGGGGGTAGAGGATGATGAGGATGGCGCGCCCGCCGCTGCGCAAAATAAGTCCTCAAATTAATTAGCCTCCACCGTGCAAATGAATGATTGAAATCGAAGGACGAAGGATAGCAGTGCGGATGACTTACACGGGATGATAAGGCACGAGAATCGCCCCCTTGTCCTTATTGGCGAGCATGAAACTGACGATGTAATCCCTCGCGTATTCACGGTGATTTGCGCAGACTCCCAAGAAGCCCTCGTGCATGTAGTACGGGTCAGCGACACAGATATGAGATATCTGCTCAACCCCGATGATGTAGTTCATGTGCAAGGCATAAAGGCGGACAAACGTAAAATCCAGCTTCTTCACGTGAAACATGTCGAATATGTAATCGAATCGGAGGAAGAACTTATCGGCGGGGAAGCTGTCGACGTACGACATTTGCCGCGGAACATTAATCACGTAGAGTGGGTATCCTGGATCTTTCGAGGCGATGAGGTCTTTCTCTACCCGCAGCACATCGTCATGAAGTCTCTTTAGATCGCCGAATCTGTCCCGTAGCGCTGTTGCAGGTAGGATTGGTTGACCGGGGATATGCCATTTATCCGCATCGAGGATATCTATACGGTCCTAAAGTCGAGGCTGCTGAGGCGGCTGGATCATAGAAACAGCTTTTTTTGCCTTTCCTCGCTCTCTTCCCAAACTTCTTTACTACCGGAAGGTCGTCCATAATATGTTGAGACGGCAATTCAGGCACTGACTCATGACGCTCAAACCCTGAGGAGGCGCCAGTATAGACATACTGTTCAGCAGCGCCATCGTCATCCTCATCCTCATCCATGGTGACGTCATCAGCGACTAATGAAGCCTCCTCCTTACCCCGTCCGCTATCACCCAACTCGACACCCGACGCTAATTGGGTAGGTGGGGTATTGATGTTCATACCTTGCTGAGGCTGCGTGCTCATGGGTGTGCTCCTGGCCACCTCCAGACGAAGCAGACTCTTTGGCCACAACAGGACCCACCCAACATTGCAACAATCACCAAGCCGCCGCGGTGTCTCGTCGTCATCCCCCAGTAGTACTGGAGGAGGCAAATTCTCGTGGCCCGGTTTGACACTGGCCACGGAAACCTTGAAGACGTTCGGGGGGATCGGCCGGCTGTGAAACAATGGTTCCTTTGGCTCCATTATCGTTGCCTTCCCCACGTCCACCTTCTGGTCGCCGATGGTGTATAATATGGTGCACGGGGTTTTGTCGGCCTGCAAAGAAAAGTCTGTGACGTGAGACATCCGAAAGGCAACGAAAACGGGATATTATACATTTATATTGAAGGGGGCCGGTGTGACAGATACGTTGAGGACGTCGAGCTCAGCCAAAGACGAAGCACCGCCTAGCACGTCCGGTGCGTGAGCCGGTGCGGGAGCAGGTGCACCTGCAGGTGCTGGTGCAACGCCAGTCGAGCTGCTCCTTGCCAAGAAGTCAGCAAGGGAAAGTCCGCTACATTTTTCTCTGGATATTGCCTGGTCCAATTGAAAACGGCCGGAACCAAGGTAGTAGAAATATCTACAGCCACCTTTTTTGCGGCAGCTACCGCTGTTGCAACTGTCTGAGTTGATTTCTTCTCAACCGCAATCTCAACCCTCTTGTCGATGTTTTCTTCATTTAATCTCCATCTTTCCTTTCTCTCCTCCGTGGTCTCACGGTAGTACTTCTTCCACGTGGCGCCGTCTCCGACACCATGCACGCGTCCATACGACGGTCGATCCACCGGTTGTCGTTTCAATATGTTCAACGCCCGGTTGAATGGAGTGTCCCACTTGGGCCTCGCCAATGCCTCAGACGGCGAGTCGCTTTCGACCGCAATCCTGTGCTGCAGTCGAATTGATCAGAAACTAAAATTACTAGCAGTCTTATGAACTCCGTAATGACCGGTGTTGTCTCGTAAACCTTTTTCACTGGGTCCCAATGGTGCCGGGCCCTGAGGACGTCACGCTCCTGCTGGACGGTGAACTCCGCCAAGGGGTCTGCGATGCCCAGACTCGCGGCTTCCGCGTCCTCCTTGGCCCATTTGGACCTCTTTCTGCCGTAATCACGGCTTCCGAGGTGGTGGCTCCCAAAGTTCCTCTCTTGAAGCCCCTTCATGCACTTAGACTTTTTTGGCATCTTTGGCCTCGCAAGCCTCCTTGAATATTTGAAACCGCTCTTCCGTGATTGTCGGATTATCCTTTACAATCTCGGAGTAGGGTTCCTTCTTGTCGATGATCCTTGCTTTCACTCGATTTTTCCAGGCGGCCAACGCGTCGCTAAACTTGGTCATGGCGTGTTTGTTTATCTTCTTCATTGCCGGGTCCTCATCTGAATCTTTATAATCATTCTCATTCCGGCCCGGGGACAAGAATATCTGGTGAAACTTCTTTAGGAGGGAGCTCCTCATATTTTCTATCTTCTGTAGTTTCTCATCGTTGATGGTGGCGGTTGTCCATACGATGCAGCCTATTTGATTGCCGTAGCATCGAGGCGCTTCCTCGGGCACCGTTGGCTCAAAATTTCCGTCGTCCACCTTCGTGACCACCACTCTAGTAGTCCTGAGTTTGTTAGGAACCCGTTGCCTCTTTGCTTTCGGTTCTACACCGGCTCCACTCCCCGAGGCAGCACCGGTCTCAGTCTCAGCGCCGGTCTCGATGCCGGTCCGAGTCTGAGCGCCGGTCTTAGTCTCAGCACCGGCCTGCGTGTCGGTCTCAGTCCCCGATGCCACTGGTGGGCCCAGCAATAACATCGGTTGATCGTCGGTAAGGCTAAAAAATTCATCTGCCGCCCGGTAGGCATCGTCGCAATCACCAGAACCATGTCCTTCATCGTTGCTAGCCATGTTTCCTATTATTAAATCTAGTCAATTAATTCTAGACCTAATAAAATGAATAATGACATAAAAAAGGCCTATTGTTTTGCAGGAATGTTGACTCCTTCCTGATGCGGCAAATCACGGGCACTCGATATGTCCTAGTTTGTAGCACAAGTCATGCCGAAATTCACGGAAAATTTCGGCATGACCTTTGCTAAAAAGTGGACAAATCAAGAACCTGAAATTTGCCGGAAAAAAAATGAATCAACAATCCGGCAAAACATAGGCCACTAAGCATCATTCCCTGGAAACAGTGTCCAAATATACACGAGCAACCACATGTCCAAATTTCGCAAGCTAATTCAAAAACAAAGTGTAGAAGAAAATTCATTTAACTACTAATAGAACAAAATTCAGTTAACTTTAGTGCTCTATAATGATGAAAGGAAAAAAAAATTAGTTAACTACTAATTTCATTCATTTAGGTTATTCATTTAACATCACCTAATTAACCTACTGTACCACTACTACTAGCAGCACTACTAACCTAATTAACCTAGCAAAACTCTAGTGCCCTAACTGAAAAACATCTAATTAACATCTACTAGTACCACTATTGCCCTAACCTAATTAACATCTACTAGTATCACTATATACTATACAAGCAGCATCTACACTAATTAAACCCTACTGCCCTAACTAACTTTTGCTCTACTAATTTTGCTCTACTAATTTTTTCTCTAAAATGCAGAGAGAGATGAGTGAGGGGGAGGGGTGGGGGACTTACAGAGAGGGGAGAGAGGGCGGGCTCGGGCACGGGCAACGGCGGTCCTGGGCGGGCTCGGGCGGCGGTGAGGTGGAGGGCGCCGACGGTGACGTCGAGGGCGGCCTCGGGCGGCGGCGGTGAGGCTGAGGGCGGCCTCGGGCGGCGGCGATGAGGATGACGGCAGCCTCGGGGGGAGACGGTGAGGTTGCGGGCGTCCATGCCGGCAGGAGATGGCGGCGAAGTGGGCGACGACGAATTGGGGAGACGGCGGCGAGGGCGAGGGATTTGGGGAAAAAGTGGTGGCCGGGGGGGGGACCGCTGTTTAAGTGAAACGTAACGATAGCGAGTTTCCGGAAACGCGCTATAGCTATGTTAGCTATAGCACGTTTACTGAAACCCGCTACTGCTATTCCTTTCTCCCTTTTTCCTTTTTTTATTTTTCTTTACATTTTATTTTTTTTCTTTCTCCTTTTTCTATTTCTTTCATTTTCATTTACTTTTCTACTTGTTTTTCACTTTATTTTATTTTTGTTAGCAGCAACGCCTTACACGTAAGCACGCTACAGCTAAGGAGCGTAGCAGTAGCGCTGGGCCAGTATACGCGCTACTGCTAGGTTGGGCTAGCCATGTGCGCCCAGTTCAAACATAGCAGCAGCGCTTTTCGCCAGTACGCGCTACTGCAAAAGTCGTAGCAGTAGCGCGGTTTATTTACGCGCGCTGCTACTAATTAGCAGTAGCGTTTGATTTTGTACAGCGTTACTGGTAACATTCTGTGTATAAGGTTTTCCCTAGTAGTGTAAACAGCTTCCCTGAACTTTAATGAAAATTTTAAGGAACTTGTTTGAGCCATGCACACTTTAATTTTATCTTGGGCTCGCAATTTATTTTGAAATTTGTGGTGACATATTAATCTTAAAAACTATTGATGAATTTAAAAAAACGTTCTTGGATTTCAAAAAATATTAATAAATTTGATAAAATGTTCTTAGATTTAAAAATGTTCTCGGATATCAAATAATGTTGAAGACTTAAACAATGCTCATGAATATAAAAAATGATAAATTTTAAAAATTATTACTGGATTTCAATAAATGTTCACGGGTTAAAATTATTCATGATTTCAAAATATGTTCCTAGATATCAAAAAATGTTTATAATGTTCTCAATTTGAAAATACGACCATGAAGTTTAAAAATTGTTCTCATATTTCAAAAGGTTCATGATTTTTTAAATTTGGTATTTCAAAAAGTTAACGAAATTAGAAAAAAAATAAAAAGAAAAGAAGAGGAAACTGGAAAAAGCAAAAATCGAGAAAACCCAAAGAAAGAACACATAAAAAACCAAAAGGTCTGGTTGAGGAAACCGTTGGAAAACCAAAGAAAAGACCATAGAACAGACGAAATTGGCCGACTTACTACCGCGAGCGGTGGTGCGCGTTTGGTCTCTAGATGTAGGTTCGCTACTTAGCTCATCAAATAGACGGCATATTGTTGTGGGGCTAAATTAATGTATGTTTTTGTCAATCCTTGATGAAATTAATGTGGGGCTAAATAGAAATATAGTTAACGAATGTGTATTCGAAGTGTAAAGAGACTTGCATTTGGGTGAAGTTAAAAACACCAAGAGTACTTGCTCGCATACTCATGTCCATCTAGTCAATAAACAAGAAACTTGTTTGTGCTTATGCTGTAAACACGCAGGTATCAACCATTTTTGTTGAAGCTTCATTACTTTTGATTTGTCTCCACATACACGAACCAACGAGACATACAATGATAAAAATCGTTACGACAAAAATTGTCGGAAAAGCTGGTTTACAAAGATTAGAAAAGGTCTGATCTCTTGCTTATATTATTAGCTTCTCCATTTCCTCTTGGATTACTTCAGCGGCGCTTATAATTAACTAAATGGGACAACAACAGTTGTTGTCATCGTTGCAGAAGGCCCCGGGGACCGGCGGCATGTCATCGCCACCACAGAACTTCTTGCACCGCTCGTCGGTGCAGTTTGGAAAGTGCTTGGAGTAGCACGAAGCGGGCAGGGGAAAAGCATGGGGCTTATCCATCTGCATATGGGTGCAAGGAAACAAACGATGAAAAAAAAGCAAAGATTAGATATCTAATCCGACAAAATTGCTTCATCGTCTCATCTCAACGGCGACTTTGCAAATTAAATAGAAAATTTAAGTGATTAACCTCTTTGCGGACGTCGCATGAGGAGAGAAGGGTGGCAGCCATGACCACCATGAGGGCGGTCACGAAGCAGTGCAGGGCGCTCGTGTTCTTCTTCAGCATCACCATGATCGACAAAGCAAAGCCAGACCAGAAAGCGAAAAAGAAAGTTAAATAAGCGACAGTCCCCAGACACGAATGCATGCATGGCACGCACAGCGCATGTATACGCTCAGTTGAGAAGCTCGAACAGTGGCTCGAGCGCCGCCTGCGCCAGGTCAGCAGCGGCCACGGCTGCCGCCGGGAAGCGCTGGTGCACGAAGGACAGGATCAGAAGAGCCACGGCGGCAACCCAGAGCAAGAACCCGGTGACGGCGTCGGCGCCAGCGTTGCTGCTCGGAGGGGGCGTGGCCCGGAGGAGGAAGGAGACGGCCAGCAGCATGTACGCGTCGGCGTAGAGGCGGAGGCGGCGCTCCATGTTGTGCTGACCATCGTCGACGCCGCCGTAGTACTGCTGTGCCGTCGCTAGGAAGAGGTTCCGGAGGAAAGCCGCCATTTCTCTGACTTGTTAAGCTGCACTGTATACCGGGCTGTTGGGATTAGTAGACACAGTTAGGGTCAATCGTATATATAGCCCACATGATGTTGGAACGATCAAGTACAACGAAGAGCGTGTAGTCTGACTTGGAGCTCATTGTTTAATAGAGTTGAATTGAGTGTGATGACAGTTTGTACCCGACAATAGTTGATTAATTGCCAGGGTTAAATAGATATATTTTTAGATGTTGAAGGTAGCATAATTTTTCTAATGTGCCTTTTGAAACTTAATTAGCTCGCGATTCTCTGTGTCGCACATGAACACATTAGTTTCCGAGCTGGGTTTTAGTTCACATACTACTGCATTGAATATTTATTTTGAATACCTCTAAATTGTATGATTTTGGCTGTTTTTATTTTGCAAACATGTTTATGTTTTAGAAATGTTAGTTGTAACCTTCTTGTAAACTTGAGTGAGCAGAGTGAGAACCTATATGGTTGTCCAGCTTGGAGTACTCCCGGTGATCCCAAGTTTAGAAATCCTACGCTAGAACTCATAAATATAGTAGTTCTAAAAAATGTAATCCCCCTGTCTCAAAATATAGCGCGTATTAGATTTTTTTTCTTCAAAGTCAAACTATGAACATTGACCATGTTCTAAATGTATACGCTAGGTTTGTCATGAAACGTTCTTTTCATAGTGTATATTTGGTACTGTACATATAGATAGCTTTCTCTCTAACTTGGTCAAATCTTGACTTTTGTGAAAATCAATGTGCAAATGCAATATGGGGCCGAGCGAGGGAGTATGGCATGAACAAAAACTTGTATCAGTCATGTTACAAACCTTCAAAACCAAGTTGGAAGGACAATCTTTGAAAGAAAACAGATCATAGAACCATGAACAGTAACTCATTTAAATTCATTTATAAATTGTCCCATCGTTGCTACAAGCATTATTTTATTTTTCTCTTTTTAAAAGGGCATTGTTATATTTTTTTTCTCAACGAGACAGATTGCCTTTTAAGTGAAGCCTTGGCACGAACATGTTGGGGTCCTGAAAACAGTCTCTTGCAAAAATGTAAGAAAAGCTTGCGTACAAAAACCCCAAGGTGGTCGTACCCTTCGCAAGGCTGCCCTTTTAGACAGATTGCCTTCGGATTTACATTGCAGTGTCATAATGCATACTTATATATTAGTGTTGAGAATTTTTACAAAATTGTTTTTTTTTTTTGCCAAAAGGAACCCCAGACTACATTGAAATTAGCAGTGGTACAAAGCACCCCAAGAAAAAGGAAAATTACAATCAACACCCTGGGGGACCAATCCAGCAACCACTAACACGGGATGAGGATGCGCCGCCGTTGGCGTCGCCACCGCTCCCTCCCGGAGTAGGTGATAACCTTGATCATGCGCACTGACTGCTCACGGACTGTTGACGACGGGAAGTCACTATCCTCGTCCCTATAAGACCAGCACGCCAGAGAAAAGCCAGATTGACAGAGCATCACCACTCGCATAGGCATGTGGAGCGACGAACATGTCGGGACACCTTTACCGACGAGAAAAAGCAGAACCAGAGTCCATGAACCTTTATCTTTCAAAATTGTTGCTAAGCTATTTAATACACATAGCACCTCATCTAAGCACTTTTGCGTTGAAAGAGGCCTAATAAACCCGAACAAGGAGAGTACTAGTTGTACTAAGTCTACGACACTAAAGCTAGTCATAGTGGGGAGTAACTTAGACTAGTAACATGCATATGTTACTAGTCTATGTTACTACCTTCATAATGGAGAGTAACATATGTGTGGTATCATGCAAGACATCATTTATTAAGATGTAGACTTATTTTTCCTTGAGATGTGTTATGTTACAGTAACATATTCCCTCCTTCTGAAAATATTTGTCCTAAAAATGGATAAAATAAATGTATCTATAACTAAAATAAGTCTAGATACAACCATTTCGAGGACAAGTATTTCCGGACGGAGGGAGTATTATGTTACTCCAAACACCTCTCTCCTCATTAAGTACATGCCACATAAGCAAACTTTTCTTGGGGTGTGTTATGTTAGTTGCTAAGTTACTCCCACTATTAGGCTAGCCATAGTGGGAGTAACTTAGGTAGTAACATAGCATATCCCAAGAAAAATTTGTTTACATGACATGGAGTTAATGAGGAGAGAGATGCTTGTGGTAACATAATATGTTACTGTAACATAACACACCCCGAAATAAAATGAGTTTATATCTCAATTAATGAAGGCTCACATGTTACCATCCATATGTTACTACCCATTATGAAAATAGTAACATAGACTAGTAACATATGCATGTTGTCTAAGTTACTCCCCACTATGACCAGCCTAAGTAGGTGCTATGTATTCGCAAAAAGGAAGTTGCTATAAATTAATGCTTAAAACAGCTTCTCGTGGACTCGTGGTATCATTGTAAGTCGAGTACTAAGATCAAATATTCTCTTAAAAGAGATCTTAAGTCTGCTACATATAATAACCGGTATGTACGCACTGATCAATTTGAATTTGTCTGCTTAAAGATGCTCTCGATCCACATGCAGCCGGTGGCGCGGCCGTGACGCGAGTGCCCAACCGTCGCCCCTACCTCATCCGAGGACGACAAGCGTGACTCAGCAAAGTATTTAATTCCTATATAAGTATCTCTGCTTCTAAATGGGAGTGCGGTAGCCTGATATTCTGATTTATTTTCGTCTAATCTTTTTCCTCACCTCGCCCATCCCTTCACATTGAATTTTTTTCCCTCTCGTTAAAAACCAAACCCCATTAAATAAAAAGATCTTGTTTCATGCTTACTTTCGCACGTGTTGATTCAAATTAATCACGTAAATAATAGATAATTCAGAATTCAGAAATCGCATCATATATATGAGACTTTCTAAAATACATACATAAAATTTTTCTCAATAACCTTTCAAAACAAAATCAGATATTTCTCAATAACAAATCGCTGATCCCGCACACTATGTCATTTATTATTATCATTATGTCTACTACCCTTCCGTCTAGGTGTATAAGTCACCTTACGAAAATTAAATAATCCCAAAACACTTAGGCGCGGTGCATTAACTCCCACCCCGTTTCTTATTTCTTGACATATCAACCAATAAAAGATGTGGGCATGCATACTTTCAATGACTTGAGACTATCAAACACGACATGTAGTGGTTAGTTCATTTCATGCAATGCTATTAATTAGCAAATAAATATTAAGTTCTCTTGTTTTGCTCTCCTCCTTAGTTACGGTGCATAACCTAACATGAAACACGACATGTACCTAGACGGAGGAAGTATTAATTAACAATCATAAGTTTGTAATACAACAAAAATAACATATCTTTTTATGGGGGTATGCATCCCCGCGCCCGTGAGGAGGAGCCGCCGTGGCCGGGCCTGACACTGGTGCGATGCTCGAGAATGCTAGGGCATGGATCACGGTGTCGAGGACGGCCGTCGCGGAAGGCATGCATCTACTGTGGCGTTCGTGGACACTGTCATATTATATATATTTTTTGTTAGTCATACGGGGAGCTGATACGTTTATTTTGCATTATATTTTTCTACTATTATTTCTACTGTTTAAAGTTATATTTCATGTTTTTTTGTAATTTTAATGCCTTTTCTCTCTCAAATTGCAAGTACTATCATCAAAGGGAGATTGCCGGCAACTGGAATTCTGGACCTGAAAGGAGCTACATAAAAAATAGCTATTCTCCGGACCTCAAAATGACCTGAAAATTTACGGACATTGATTCTAGAATGTATAAAAAAATACTAGAAGAAAAATATACCGGAGAGGACCCACCATGGGCCCACAAGCTCAGGTGGCGCGCCTCCCCTAGGGTGCGCCATGTGAGCTTGTGGGGCCCATAGAAGGCCTCCGAAACCCATCTCCTGCTATATGAAGCCATTTTCCCTAAAAAAAATCAGTAGATCATTTTCGAGACAAAGCGTCGACGTCTTGAGACGGAACCTAGGCAGGAGCACTTTTGCTCTCCCGTGGAGCGATTCGCCGGGGATATTTCTCTTTGAGAGGTGGAAATTGAAACCATCATCATCACCAACGTTCCGCTCATCATGGAAGGACTAATCTTCATCAACATCTTCACCAGCACGATCTCATGTCCAAAATCTAGTTCATATCTTGTGTTCAATCTTTGTCTCAAACCTTAGTTGGTATTATTAGTATTGTTGATTACATTTTATAGTTGATGCTAGTTGGTTACTTGGCGCAAAATTATATTTTCAGATTGTTAATCATATATTATTGTCCTCTGATCATGAACATGAATATGATTTGTGAGTAGTTCCGTTTGTTTTTTAGGACATGGGAGAAGTTCTGTTAGAAGTAATCATGTGATGTTGGTTTTTATTCAATGTTTGATGATGTGTTATGTTGTTCTTCCTCTTATGGTGTCATGTGAACATTGACTACATGACACATTACCATGTTTGGGCCTAGTGGACAGCATTGTGAGATTAGTTTGTAGATGATGGGTTGCGGAAGTAACAGAAACATAAACCCCAGCTTATGAGCTGTTTTGTAAGGGGCTGTTTTGGATCCATATGTTCCATGTTATGATTAGATTTATGTCAATTCATCTCTTGTAATTGTGTTTTCTTTGCGAGAGGGGGTAACCATAAGTAGGTTGTTTGCTCAAGTAAGAACAACACCTTAGCACATGCCTACCCACACAACAACTGATCAAAGCAATGAACGCGAGTCAATGAATCATAATGAAAATAACTAGACGAAATTCTCGTGTGTCCTCGACAACGCTTTAATCACTATTAGAAGTACTTCTGACTTGTCCTTTGCAATAAAAATGATTGGGCCACCTTGCTGCACCTAGTTAATATTGTTACTTGTTATTTCCTACAAATTATCTTGCTATCAAACTATCTGTCAAACTACTTTGCAACACTTGCAGAGAATACCTTGCCGAAAACCGCTTATTAATTACTTCTGCTCCTCGTTGGGTTTGACACTCTTACTTATCGAAAGGACAATTATTGATCTCCTATACTTGTGGGTCATCAAGACACATTTCTGGCGCCATTTTGGGGGAGTGAAGCGCTCTTGGTAAGTGGAATGTGGTAAGGAGACATTTATAATACATGCTAAATTTTATCTTTGATTCTCACTACGCAAGGCAATCCTTTGAGAGGCTTGTTCGGGGTATCTTCATCACCAGAGGAAGTGGTAAGAGATTTCTGATGGAAAACCCCGATATGGATTGATGAATTTGCATGGTGCGCCTTCACTTGTTAATTAGTAATTTGTAGATGATTTGCTCTTCTTTGTCAACAGTGTTTTGGTTTTTGAAATGCAAAAAATTGGAATCTCTGTCTTCCCACGTTGTGTTCTCCCTTTGTATGGGAGCAGGGCTCACTGCCGGGGATCACAAATGCATCACATCTTGCCCTTTTGTTGCAACATCATCGGTTAATGACATATGATGAAGATTCTCAAAGACTGTACTGGCTAGAATCAAAAATACTGGTGACAATTTTAAAAACTTTTCAAATATGATGAAAACATGTCAACTTCTCAAACCAAAAAAATCTTTTATTTCCATCATGCACCATAAACTGGCCACAAATAAGAGACTTTTCACTATTAACAAGCGAGAACCAGTCCAAGGTACACCCTCTGTGCCTTCATGATCTCCGTCTATCTATGTGCCTCCTATTTTACCAGCAATAATAATAGCAGTGAAGCAGGAAAAAACACAGCGGGGCACTTGCAGTGCATCCACATGCACAAACAAGAGAAAATGTTTGCTCAAAACACTTTGATTAATCATATGATTCACAACAAGCCACATGAACACCAAACACACAGATTGGCTTTATATACCATAGTTGATCATCACCAAACATATCCACATGCAACAAAACAAAAATGGTACATGCATGCACCCCACAACACTTTAATATTGCACGATACACTCTAGGGTCTCATCTGTACAAAAAGGAGGGCTATACAACACTACCAAAATATACAACGGTTGATATCTTGGTAGTTCGGAAGGAAACAAACAACCAGGCCAAGTACACAACAAAATCAGCAAAGCAATCACACCATCTGGAACTTCAGTGAGCATCCAGCCAACAATCAAACAAAGTGCAAGCTGCACGTCCAGCTCATCTTGCCGTGTTATCTAGTCTAGTGCTTCCAAATCTTGGATCTCCCCGGCTCCTTGGGTCGATCTCCCCGGCTCCTTGGGTCGATCTCAGAACAAGAAACCATAGGCCTTCCAGCTTTGGGAACAAAAGTTTGGCACTGTCAAGCACAGAACATGCATCTAGAAAACAATATTTTGACCGTTTTACTAAAAACTATTAAAAAACACTAACAGAATGACTAACTCACATCTAGATGTTTTTTAGTGATCTCACATCTAAATGTCCAGACGTCCGATCTGTTTGCTTTGTTTTGATCGAGTGTTTGCCGCATCGCTATCGATGCTGGTATCATCTTCTCGGGCCGGGAGGCCTACAGCGGAGAGGAATTGTTTTTTTTATTGGGCCGGCGTCTCCTTTGTCTGATATGGGCTTTTTTGGAATATATGAAGTCTAGCCCAAGAGTACATTAGATCGATATGTTAGCCACCACCGAGTCGTCACTCTCCTTTCACCTGTTCCGCTCCCCGTGTTCTCCCTTTCCCTCCACTGTTCTTCCATTTTTCTGTTTATATTTATTTCGAAATCTGAAGAAAAAGACGACCTGACCTGTCTGTGTGCTTTGGATATTTTTGTTATGTCTCTGTGTCCTTTTTTTCTTTTCTTTTTCTATACTATAAATTTTTTGTGAGTGTTTCGCCACTAGTTTTTTGTAAGTGTTTCGCCACTATTTGTTTCGAAATCTGAAGAAGAAGACGAGCTGACTTGTCTACGTGCTTTGGATATTTTTGTTATGTCACTATGTTCTTTTATTCTTTTTTTTTCTATACTATAATTTTTTTGTAAGTGTTTCACCACTAGTTTTTCCACCATCATTTCGCCACTAGTTTTTTGTAGTTGGGTATTTTGGTGAAACTATCTAGGTGTAAATTATCGACTCGCGACTATTTAGGTGTCAATTGTCGAGGGTTCCCAATTGCATTTCGACAATCGACTCGCAGTTGATAACCAGTTGCAACCCGCTCATCGACTCAGAGTTGATAACTAGTTGCAACCCGCTCATCGACTCGCAACTAATGATCTCTGTGTGTGTGTGTGTAGAGGGTCACTACTTGCATGTCGATAACCGACTCACAACTAGGGGTGTGTGTGTCTTTTTGTCAAGGGTCCCTGGTTGCATGTCGACCATCAACTCGCAACTAGGAGGTGTGTGTTTGTTTGAGAACCCCCAGTTGCATGTCGACCATCAACTCGCAACCAGGAGGTGTGTGTTTGTTTAAGAACCCCAGTTGCAAGTTGACCATCAACTCGTAACTAGGGGTGTGTGTGCGCGTCTTTTTGTCAAGGGGTCCCCAGTTGCAAGTTGACCATCAACTCGCAACTAGGGTGTGTGTGTGTCTCTTTTTGTCAAGGGAACCCCAATTGTATGTCAAGCATCGACTCGCAATAATGGGGTGTGTGTTTTGTTGAGGACACCCATTTGCAAGTTGCTCATCGACTCGTAACTAGGTGTGTGTGTGTGTGTGTGTGTTTATTCGTG
>NC_041384.1:40654068-40700072 GCF_002162155.2 Triticum dicoccoides | reverse complement strand
ATAACCAACTCGCAACTAGGGGGGTGTCTTTTTGTCAAGGGGTCCCCAGTTGCAAGTTGACCATCAACTCGCAACTAGGGTGTGTGTCATTTTGTCACAGGGTCTCCAGTTACATGTCAAGCATCGACTCGCAACTAGGGGGTGTGTGTTTGTTGAGGACCCCTAGTTGCAAGTTGACCATCGACTCGCAACTAGGGTGTATGTGTGCCGAGGGTCCCCTCGCAACTAGAGGGGTGTGTGTTTGTTGAGGACCCCCAGTTGCAACCCGCTCATCGACTCGCAACTAAGGATGTGTGTGTGCGTGTGTGCGTGTGTGTGTGTGTAGAGGGTCACTAGTTGCATGTCGATAACCGACTCACAACTAGGGGTGTGTGTCTGTCTTTTTGTCAAGGGTCCCCGGTTGCATGTCGATAACCAACTCACAACTAGGGGTGTGTGTCTGTCTTTTTGTCAAGGGTCCCCGGTTGCATGTCGAACATCAACTCGCAACTAGGAGGTGTTCGTTCATTTGAGAACCCCCAGTTGCAAGTTGACCATTAACTCGCAACTAGGGGTGTGTGTGTGTGTCTTTTTGTCAAGGGGTCCCCAGTTGCAAGTTGACCATCAACTCGCAATTATGGTGTGTGTATGTCTCTTTTTGTCAAGGGGTCCCCAGTTGCATGTGAAGCATCGACTCGTAACTAGGGGGGTGTTTTTTTAGGACACCAGTTGCAAGTCGCTCATCGACTCGCAACTAGGTGTGTGTGTGTGTATGTGTTTATTCGTGGCCTCCAGTTGCAAGCTGACCATCCACTCGCAACTAGGGGATGTGTGTGTGTATGTGTGTGTGTGTTTTTTTATTCGTGGCCCACAATTGCAAGTTTACCATCAACTCGCAACTAGGGTGTGTGTGTGTGTGTCTATGTGTGTGTGTGTCTCAAAAGTCCGCAACTGCATGTCGATAACCAACTCGCAACTAGGGGTGTGTGTGTGTGCGTGTTTTGTTGTGGCCCCCAGTTGCAACCCGCTCATCGACTCGCAACTAAGGATGTGTGTGTGTGTGTGTGTGTATTTGTAGAGGATCACTAGTTGCATGTCGATAACCGACTCACAACTAGGGGTGTGTGTGTGTCTTTTTGTTAAGGGTCCCCAGTTGCATGTCGACCATCAACTCGCAACTAGGATGTGTGTTTGTTGAGAAACCCCAGTTGCAAGTTGACCATCAACTCGCAACTAGGGTGTGTGTGTGACTCTTTTTGTCAAGGGGTCCCCAGTTGTAAGTTGACCATCAACTTCGCAACTAGGGTGTGTGTGTCTCTCTCTTTTTGTCAAGGGGTCCCCAGTTGCATGTCAAGCATCGACTCGCAACCAGGGTGTGTGTGTTTTGTTAAGGACACCCAGTGGCAAGTTGCCCATCGACTCGCAACTAGGTATGTGTGTGTGTGTGTTTGTGTGTCTATATATTCATGGCCCCCAGTTGCAAGTTGATCATCAACTCGCAACTAGGGGATATGTGTGTGTGTGTGTGTGTTTATTCGTGGCCCACAATTGCAAGTTTACCATCAACTCGCAACTAGGGTGTGTGTGTGTGTGTCTCAAGGGTCCGCAACTACATGTCGATAACCAACTCGCAGCTAGGGGTGTGTGTGTGTGTCTTTTTGTCAAGGGTCCCTAGTTGCAAGTTGACCATCAACTCGCAACTAGGGTGTGTGTATGTGTGTGTCTTTTTGTCACGGGGTTTTCAGTTGCATGTCAAGCATCGACTCGCAACTAGGGTGTGTGTGTGTGCGCCGAGGGTCCTCAATTTGCATGTCGATAACCGACTTGCAACTAGAGGTGTGTGCGTGTGTGTCCTTTTGTCAAGGGGTCCCCAGTTGCATGTCAAGCATCGACTCGTAACTAGGGTGTATGTGTTTTGTTGAGGACACCCAGTTGCAAGTTGCCCATCGACTCGCAACTAGGTGTATGTGTGTGTTTATTCGTGGCCCACAATTGCAAGTTTATCATCAACTCGTAACTAGGGTGTGTGTGTCTATGTGTGTGTGTGTGTGTCTCAAGGGTCCGCAATGCATGTCGATAACCAATTCGCAACTAGGGAGTGCGTGTGTGTGTTTTGTTTTGGCCCTCAGTTGCAACCCGCTCGATAACCTTTTTGTCATGGGTCATTATTTTTTTTATAGATCCCAATTCCATTTTTGATAGATCTTTTGTTCGTTTTTGATGGAATAAAAATTTACAAGGTACTTTTCCATAAGAGAAAAAAGGATTTCTACTTTGTTTTTAATATAACTGCAATTTTTTAGCCGCTAGTTTTTACTGTGATCAATATTGTATAGTCATTATTTTTTACACAAACAATCTAACTCTATTTTTGTAGGAGCATACATGCCACTTTGGTTCAGCTCAGTTCAACTGAGCGCCGCGATTTGAACTGTAGAACCCCTCGGCTTGCTGGTGAATTTTGTGTAGGTAAGGTTGGGCAGTAGGGGAATGAGGATTTTGATTCATTGAGCTTGAGCCAGGAATTTTTTGATAAAGACTGAATCTGTTAGAGAATTTGTTCAGTAAGACTGAATTTGTTAGATTCATACCAGCTGAACATCATGTTTGTGATACTAAATAATGGGAGGAATATATATGAATAATTGAAGTTTTTCTCCCTCTGTTTGTTCTCACTTATTGCATACTGTATCTAACTGTACACACACTGTATGTAAAAGATTCAGAAAACTGAATTATTGGTTCAGTCAATTTATCTAGATCTCTCAATCTCTGCTACAGCTACCACTTCTGACATCTAGCTAAAAAATCTGCCACACACTGGATCTAGATATGAAATTTTTTGTCTCTCTTTATTTTTGCCACAATACAACTGATTCAGGCTCTGATCTAGATGCTGTTCACTATCAATTTTTTGTCACAGACCAACCACCAATTTTTTTGTTCCGTCAAGAAAGAAACAAGCAAAAGCATGCTGATTTTCGGATGGGGTTCAGAAGAAGCATATCACACAGAAGGATCTTGAAAGGAAGATTAAGAAAACCCACCTTGGTAAGAGGCACCACTGCCCCGCATTTTTCTCTCCTGCAAGTTTCTTTGTTCCTTTGTCCCAGATCTTCAATTTCTTGTGTGTGTGTTCTTTGTGGTGGTGACAGGGGCAAGATCATCATCACCTGACAAAAAGAACGCCCCACTTTTTTGCCATCTTTTCTATCAAGCTTGTTTACAAGCAAAGTGCCCAAATTTCTTTTTTGAGACAAGAAGTGCCCAGACCTGGAGTCGCACAAGGCCTGGTCCCAAGAATTATTTTTCTAGAACAAACAAAGAAGCCCACAAACAAAAGGCCTGGGCTAGGAAACTTACCGGGAGTGTGGGTGGGTGGAGGACGAGGAGGACGGCCCAGTCTTGAAAGCGTCAAACTAAAAAGGACGAGCAACGACGGGTGACAAACAATCAAACAACGGAACGAACAGGTGGGATCGAGAGGGCTATAAATAGGATGAGGTCATCTTAGATGTGACATAATTATGTCACATCTAGATGTGTTCTAGACAGACCCAAACACTAAACCCTATATCGGGCAACCACCTCGTAAGCGTGGCCGCCTTGTCCTGCCGCACCAACGTCCGCGTCCGTGCCATCGGCGCTGTCGTCCCTCCAGCGGCGCAAGGATGCCGGGGTCCGCGGTAGCCCTATCCAGCGGCTGCCTGATGCTCGTGGTGGAGCCGCTCTGCTTCCTGTTGCGCGGTGCGAAGGGCCGCCCTGGCCACTACTGAAGGCGCTGGCGGCGGCCTTGCCCTTGCCGGCATTGGCGGAGCAGTCGCTAAGAGACCCCTCCTCGCCGATCTTGGCGAGCTTGCCGTCAAGGTGGGGGTGGCGCCTGGCGGCCGTCTTGGCGGTGGTGACAGAGCGGTCTAGTGCCCACGCTGCGGCGAGGTCCAGGTCGTTGCGCACCCATTTCGGTGCACGTCCGTCTTGGCGAACGAGGAGCGGCGACCGGCATTGCGCCAGTCGTACCTCGTCTGCTGTCGCGTCGTGCACTCGGCCTCGGACACCACGCCCCGAGAGCTGGAGGCGCCGCCGAAACCACCGCCACCGAGGTAGTGGAGGATGCAGCCACACGCCTTGGCGATCGCGAGCGGCAGCTCCTTCTTCGTCTGCCGGTGATGGCATCGTGGTGGCGACGAGGGCCCGTTGATCTGCACGTAACGGTTGTGCGGCGGGGGTGACGCTAGCTTGTCCTTCATGCGGCAGCTGCGCTGGAGGGATGCCAGCTCCTGCTTTACACGACCCTCGATGTGGAGGCCTCGGTTGCGCGACAGGGATGCCGACTACTCCTTCACCTGCCAGAGTGGGGATGCGGGCTCCCGCTTAACGCGGAGCGGCGGGGACAGTGACACCTCGTTCACACGCGATGGCAACACTGGAGCCGTACCCATCTGATGGAGCCAAAGCTCCGTCATGATCTCCATCTGACGGACGAGTTCTTTGTCCGTCAGGGCCGCCTCCGAGAGGAGATGGGCCCGCTGTTGCTGCTGGTCCTCCTCGTCGCCGGAGGAGCCCGCCGCCGTCGATGCGGATGGTCCAGGTGAGCGAGGGCGGCGACGCCATGATCCGCCGGACGACGACTTGCCACCGTGGCCACCGGTCGGCGCGGAGAACCAAGACTTTGGCATCGCCGCCAGCCTCGGAGAGGAGGAAGGGATCGGCGAGGGGGAGGAGGATGCTTGGGATGGTGTTGTTCTAGATGGTGCCGGAGCACCACTTAAATAGCCGCGGCAAGGCCAGGCGGAGGGAAGGTCAGCCCACTTCAATGCGGCACAGTGGCCGGGATTGGTTTCTCGGGACGCGGAGTTCGCACAGAAGCGGCCGTGACGCCTAAGAGGTCGCGTCCGTCTGCGCCGCCTTCCCGTTTGGTCAAATCGCCGCATCAATGCCGGCCACTGCATGCTTTGCGCCGGCATGAATGCGACGCGGTAAGTGGCGCGACGCGTGAGATGGAAAACATGGGAAGGGCGGGTGGTGGTTTGGGTGGGCCAAGGCGGTCAGAAATGGGCTTGGGAGCGGTCCGGACTCCCGGAAACTTCCCCATGTTTGTCGTCATTTTGCGGGAAACGTGTCCGAACAGCGCCTCGGACCGATACATGCCCGCATGGATGGCTTCCGCGGTCCGGACTGTTGCGGGAGGTTTGAGGGTCAGCATTGGAGATAGCCTTATTGCCAGACTGATGTACTGGTGTACTTAATTAATACTAGTAGAACGGCCGTGCGTTGCCACGGGCTTTTCGAATGTTTTACTGGTTGCATATGTAAACATAAGGCATATCAAATTTGTGTAAAAAAGATAGCCACGGGATAACAGAACAATGTTGCTCTGGTTGTATTTGTCCTGGCAGTTTTATCTCTTCTTCCATTGGTTCCAAATTTCCTCGACACACATCCTGTTTCTCGTACCCCACCGACAAGACATAATTTGCTCTTCCCTCACCCTCTTTTATCTCGTCCCACTCCTTGCTCTAGCCTTGGTATCATCACTCTATGTCACTCCATACAATTTCATTGTGACATGATAAGCTAGTTCTTACTATGCTTGTCATTTGTTATTTTTATGGATTAGTAACACTCATATGTAGGTGTGTGTTTATCAGCTATTTGGATTTTGGACTATGAGGCCATTCAAATAAATGCTTCCTATGATTTTCTTGAACAGAGGTCAAAGCAAGCGTAGCAAAAACATACTGGTTTGGGAAGATGAAAACACAATATGCATGAACTCTTACTGAAATCTGATGATGATATTTAGAAAATGAAGATTGTTCCATCACTACATGCTTGGCCACCAAATAGAATTTTAACCACAGAGACATACGAAAAATAATATAAGTGCATGTTGGATGCCATACCATTTATTTCTAAAGTCATAGTGAACTTTTCAGAACAAGTATTGAAACCATTGGTCTTTCTTTAAAAATTTGAAAACTCGTTCGCAAACTCAGATGTCTTTCTCCCACTTCGCTACAAATGTGTATAGATCGGAAGCTGTACAGAAACTTTTTCTTCCTAGTATAGAAGAAAATAATATATAGATGATGAGTTACCATGAAAAGCTGGACAGTAGCACTATTCTGAATCTTCGGAAACACCTGGGGCAACGATACATATGCTCCGGTGGAGCAAATTCACATGTTAGTATATATATTCTTCAGAAGAGTACCCAGATGCGTACTAAAACTAAAACGTATGTATCATGAAATCATAAAACAAAAATGAGTAGCCCCTTTTCCATCATCCGCAATTCAAGATTGCCAGTCAAGAGCAAACTCTTTTATAGGATAAGAATTCTAAAAAGCCAAATCATCATATTTGTTAGATCTGAAAAAAGGACCAACATGTTCATGAATTGGAATAGAGAAGAAAGCTCACCTGGGCATGATGCCATCGAGCGTGTAGTTACTCATCTCCAGCCCAGCCATCTTCTTTCTAATCGTTCTCGGCTTCTCGCGTGCTCCATCTTCACGTACCGCTCCTTCTGTGTAAGGAGCAGCATAAGCCAGCCGCGATTCGCGCTCTGCGACGCGGTTTGTCGGTACCTCATTCTTCTCAAGATGTGGTGTCGTTTGGTGTGGTCGGTCTCTTCCGTCCCACTGAGACTTGTAACTAATGGGTGTTACGGTTTGATGGCGAGCAATGAGATGGCCTTGCTTGATGCACGTCGGTCGGTGGATGGATGCCTCTGCAAGTGATGAAAGCAAGCAGCGAGTCATATGCATGCAACCCGTCGAACGTGTCGATCGGTAGCGGAGTTGACACACAGCGACGGTGGCGCTCGTTCTCTCTCGGCGCCCACCTGCCCGAGAAGCGCACGAACCTCCGACGCTCCGGCCGTTGCACGCGGACGCCGCTTCAGGACCACTCGCCGGGCTGGGCCGGGTTGCTGGCGAGGTCCGGTCCGCACTCCGCAGCAAACAGTGGGAGAATAGCAAGGTCTCGTCGCTAGCGTGGTAAGGAAGGAACGACGCCGGCCGTATTGTAAAGGTATATAAATCGGAAATTCAATTCTGAGCACGGGCTCAGATGCTCCCGATATCCCAGGCATCCCTTTTTTTTTCAGCACTAGGCAGTATTTCTCTCCCGTATATCTGCGTATTTGCTCAGAAATAATAACAGGCCCACCTCATTTATTGCTGTTTGTTGGGGAAGCATCGTCCCGGTCCATAGAAAACGCTAATGGCCCTGATGTTTTCCTGGGCCTTGCTGTACAGGCTTTCCACCTCAGCCGGCTTACTTCGTCTTCCCCACACCAAGTTTCATCTGTGGAGTCCGAGGGGAGTCAAAACTTAATCCTAGCTCAGGTCTAATTGCCCCTAAAAAAAAACTCTGGTCTAATTCACCTAAAAAAAGCTCAGGTCTAATCACACTGCAAAATTCGTCATGAGCACTCATTCGCGATTCAGGATGCAAGTGGAAGTCTGCGACGTGTCCACCATCTTTGGCACCGTCTGCAAGCGCTAATTGCAGGATTAACAACCTCCGCGTCCGCGAGTTCATTGCCTGCTGTGCCAGGCTGCTTTGTAGTATAGAATAATTGTTGCTATGCAACTAGCTGCCCGCTGCTATGCAACCGATGAATAGTCTTGCCACTGAATAATTTTGTTGGCAAACTTTTTTATAAACTGAACAACAAACATCTGTCAGGAAAGGCCAATATGCAGTATTGCTTGGTCTGTACTGTATTGATTTTACAAGCTGATATGGTCAACGGAGGACAAAACATTGCGAGCGCCTCCCGGTAGCACCATGATCAACTTTGCATACTAGCTGCTATACACATCAAGATATTACTGTGAATAGTTATTCTAGGTATAGAAGGTGAACACAGTTATTCTAAACACAGATTTTACTTTGAATAATTATTCTAAACACATATTAATAACCAAAAGTACAGATCTTCAATATTTCAGAATATTAAATACATGAAATGAGCATTGAAAATTCAGAATTTCTCATCTGAGTTCCTCTTTCTTGACGCCTCTTCATCTCTGCTTCTTGGTTCTGCACACGAACTCCTTTTTGAGGTATCGATCCTCCTAATTAATTAAGCCATCAAAGTACCAGCAGAAAAGCCATTAGCTTGATTGGAACCGGCTAGAACTTGCACATCAATTTTGTTAAGAGACAAGAGCCATGAATACAATGATTATCACTGGAATTAGAAAATCTGTTCGGAACAACGTCAAACTAATATTAACCTGAGTTACTCTAGGATAAGATATTTAGCACAAGAGATGCAATGGACACAAATCGTTTTCCCTTCAACTGTTTCAGGCACATCCCAGGTGGCAATGTGCTACGCAAGGCCTTCCGCGATAGCTGTCTTTACATGTTTGATCTTCAGACATGTCAGCAATCATTCTGATAACCTAAGAGAATCAACATAATTCATATCTATGAGATTACCAACAGAGAATTGGAAGTAAAAGACTAACTGTTTGTTTATCAGTTCACAATGTGGATTTACCTCGTTGCGTATGTTGCCGAGATCAGCCTTTAAGTTCTTAAGTACAATGGCTGCTGCACCATCATCCTCATGGATCAACCCAAGAAGCAAGTGTTTTAAGAAAATATAATGTGCATTAGCAGCAATAGCAACAAAGAATAATGATAAAGATAATAAAAAGAAGTCGCAATGCTTAACAATCCACTAAGGCCTCGTTCGGTTGCGTGCCAAACCGAGTGGATTGAAGGGGTTTGAGGGGGATTTAAACCTCTTGTAAGTCAAAATACAAACCAATCCTTGCCAATCCCCTCCAATCCTCTTGGGGAGAGGATTAACCGAACAAGCCCTAAAGATATTCTATGACGAGGAAATACAGTTGACCATAATGTACTTTGGATCTATGAAATGTTTTATCACAGCTCATTTTCTTGATTGCAATCAGAATTGGGCCATCACTGGAATCAACTGCATTGTTATTTCAGTTCAGTTTGGCTGAGTGACAAAAATTCTGACTTAAATTTGACTGAACCAGAGTTGGATGAAATTTGTGTGCTATTTTAATTCTGCTCAAATTCAGGTTCACTTAAATATTTTGCCGCAATGCCATTTCGAGCGAAATATATATATATATATATATATATTCTTATTCTTATGCCTACTAAATGATATGCAATTTTGGTGAAATTTTATGGAAATGAGAACCATATGTCTGGACAAAACAGTCCCTAAAAAATGTTTGTGCTGATAAATTGATGTGCATCAGCATTTAAATTGACTGAATCAGGAACCGTCGACGAGTTGTAAACATTTTTCTCAAGTGATTGAACATTTACATCAGTATTGAGACATCGGTATTGACTGAATCAGGAACTGTCGATGGGCATGGAGTTTTATCCGGCAGAGCACTGCCCAGCCGTAGCCTGTAACGAGTGAACAGCTAACTCAGTTTGCTTAGGACTGCAACAAAATATGAGGTGCAGCTGAGCTCGAACAAAATATGAGGTGCAGCTGCGCCCTCTTCTGCCAGAGCACTGCCCAGCCGTATTCCGCTTTTCAGTCGAACTAGCTCTGACACATCTGTCCCTCTTTTCCCAATCCCAACGCATCAGCCAACGAACAAGATATGAGGTGCAGCTGAGCTCGAGCACCGAATTGCCACTCTCTATATAAATTGTAATCGGCCGGGAGAAGAAAAAGGGGAAGGATTCGTGAGGAGACGCGCGATCGAAAAACCGAGTCGCTGGAATCGGATCGCTGGACAATCTCGTCCATCGTGGCGTCGGCAGTGATTGAGCGGAGGAGAGGAAGGAGACGAGGTCGTCTCGTCTCGTCTCGGTGGGAAAAAAGACGTCTTTAGTCGCCGGAGAAGTATAGCTAGCCGGAGAGAAAGGGGACGCGATGGGATGGAGCTCGGTTCGGTTAGCGAGAGGGCGAGGCCGTCCGCATCCGCATTCGAGCGGCTCCGACGTGCGCGTCAGTGCGAGGAATGGATCCTGCTGGGAATTGATCGAGTTGCACGATCCCGTCCGTGGCGGCAGTAGCACTGCACTGACCGGAGGAGAGGAAGACGGAGGGGAAGGGGTGGCGAAGCAAGCCGGGTTGGGTTGCGCAGCGTTGGGTCCCTGCAGTGGCGGCATGCTGTTGATGTGCCGCCGGTGAGCGCGCAAGCCCCACCGGCGGCAGGGCAGGCAGGCGATGTACCTTGTTGAGGCGTTCTGTTGGCGACGACCGCTTCAGTATGGTGGAAGACGGCTACAACAGGAGCATGTGCGATCCGGCAGAAGAGGGCGCAGCGGCGGCGGTCGCTATGCGAAAGAAGACGTGGGGGAAGGCAGGAAGTAGAATTGAAGACAATAAAGATTCGGAGATTGGTTGGGAAGGATTGGAGAAGAAAAGGTAAGTCATGATTCTCTTCATAACAGTTGATTGAGTTTTTTCTTAAATTCCGTTATTTGTTTCCTTAAAATTTGTTATTTTATTTCTTAAAGCAAATTGCATTGATGGGAGGGATCGTGTGATTTAGGTAAGTTAAGAAAGTTAGACTTGTGATCTTTTATACCTTAGAAAAGTATTGGTTTACAAGGAAAGAGTGAAAAGGAAAATAAACCGATGGAAAAGGGGTATGGGGAGGGGACAAAAAAAAAACCAATCAAAAAAACCGGACGAAAGTGGTGGGACGAAAAAAACCTAGACGCAATCCTACCAACTGCTCCATTAGGAGTAGAGACTAGTAGAATGGCCGTGCGTTGCCACGGGCTTCTGAAATCGTCAAAGATAGAGACACTATAACACGGTCCCAATTACATAATAATTTAAGTCCACTTAACTTTGTAATGTAAAGTGATAACAAAATAGCACATTAACAATGTATACATATAAGGGATGATCCAACTAAAAATCTATTAAAAATTACTGAGATATACTTGATGCACTTAACAAATTTTGATGCTTCTATGTCTCTTTCTCCGTCTTCTTTCATCTGGCAGAAATAAACGTGCTAGTAATATGTACCTTTTCACCCGCCCTATCTCATAGATGATCGTGAGCCAGCTGTAATTCCACAATCACCATAATATATATGTTTTACGATATTATATATTGTTTATATTATTAATTACAAAGTTTATGCAATTGGTCTTACACCATCCTGTAAGAACATACCATCCTTCATAAAGCATTCCAAATCGTCGTTTGATAACAAGGCATCTTCAATGTCCACGAACTTGGTTTTCTTAAGGCAGACATGATTGATTCGATGACTGTAATAGCTCTAGGGATACAAACATAGTCTATCGTCATGATACAAAAATGAGCCAAATTTGTATTAAAATGAGACAAATTGGTTGAATACAAAAGGCAATATGATGAAAGAAAGATCGATAATAACATTGAAAAGAATACCTTGTGCGATAACATTTAAATTGACATACTTTTTTGGTTTTTATGAGATATCATTGCCTCCACATCATTATGTTGTGAAAAACTCGGTGGATTTTTGGCCCTTTTCAGCGTCGCCCTTCTCCAACATAAACCAAGTATACTTTGTTTCTTCACTCAAAATTGTGTCTTTTGTGTGATATTCTGAATATATAGAATAAGTATAAAAAGATTTATTTGGATGATCCATGTTTAATTAATATATCTATATCCTTTTTTACTTTAATATATACTAGTAGAGATTAAGAAAGTTAGACCTGTGATCTTTTATACCTTAGAAAAGTATTGATTTACAAGAAAAGAGCGAAGAGGAAAATAAACCCATGGAAAAGGGATAGGGGGAGGGGACGAAAAAACCAATCAAAAAACCGGACAGAAGTGGTGGGACGAAAAAAAAGCTGGACGCAATCCTACCAACTGCTCCATTAAAAATAGAGATTAGGAGTAGAGATAAATCACATTTTTTGCCGAAGACAAACAATTTACTCTAAGCCGGTTTACAGAAGATTAGAAAACGTCTTGCTGAGCCTGTCCAACGTTCCATGAAAGCATCCCCAAATATATTTCTTAGCATCAAAATTATTTATGCTTATAGGCATCTTGAGTCGTTTCTACGGAGCTCAACTAACGGGGCAGCAGCAGTTGCTTCTGTCGTTACAGAAGGCTCCGGGCACCGGCGGCGCCCGCACGCCGCCGCAGAACTTCTTGCACCGGTGATCGGTGCAGTGCGGGAAGTAGTTGGAGTAGCACGACGCCGGCACAAAAGAAGCAGCAAGATCATCCATCTGGAAAGCAACTGTGTACTAAATCTTCTGATCTCAGAGACCGTGCAAATCAAATACGTATTACTAACCTCTTTGTGGGCATCGCATGAGGAGAGGAGGAGGGTGGCAGCCATGACCACCACGAGGGCGGCCACGAAGCTGCAGCACAGGGTGCTCGTCTTCTTCATCGCCATGGCGTACAGTACAGTAGAGTAGAGCAAAGACGCTAGTCAGCTACGCTTGCGTACGTGCAGTTCGTCTTCCTTTCTTTGTGTTGTTATTATTGTAGTGACTCAGTTGTGTGTTTATATAGGCCTACTTTCGCTCGATCATGTGCTTGGCTAGCCAGTTATATGTAACGGCATCGCCGGATGTGTCCACCGCAGATACCATAAGCAAGCGTGGCGCCGCCAGGTTGATTGTCCAGAGAATAAGTAGCGTGGCGCCAGAGTTGTGTGCGTGCGTGAAGTAGTGCGGTAGGCGTGAGTGGGCTACAACCAGAAAGAATTTATTCCGAAAAGCATGAACCAGTGAATGAACAAAGAATGTATTCCCTGCTTTCGGCCTTCCCCCATACCTTTAAAGAGTTGTTCTCCCAACCTTGTTTCTATCTCGCGTTCTGGATCCAATCATTGGCCAAGACATATTTCTACATTAGAAGTATAGATTGATTGATTAATCATTTATTTATTTCACTTCTCAAATATGTTAGTTTGTGTAAGCGTCTCTACCCTCATACAGAGGGCCGCGTGGTGTTTATATTGATTGGGAGAGACCCATCTCACACAGGTTACAACCGAAGAGATATTACATGAGGGATAAAAGAGAATAACAAGAAAAGAATCCTACTCCTATAACAACCACCTTGTCGCACACCTTTCCTTAATCATAACTTAGCTAAGTTAAGATTACGCTTGAACTCTTGAAACTGTCTTGTAGGCAAAGCTTTTGTGAACCCATCTGCAACTTGATCCTTGGAGTGAACAAAGCGAATTTCTAATTCTTTGTTTGCAACTCTTTCTCGAACAAAATGATAGTCAATTTCAATATGTTTTGTTCTTGCATGAAAAACATAATTAGCAGATAAATATGTGGCACCAAGATTATCACACCAGAGACAAGAGGGTTGTGTATGACCTATGCCAAGTTCTCTGAGCATGGATTTGACCCAAATGATTTCTAATGTTGCATTTGCTAAAGCCTTGTATTCTGCCTCAGTACTTGACCGTGAGACCGTGACCTGTTTTCTTGCACACCATGAGATGAGGTTAGTTTCAAAGAAAACAGTAAAACCATCTGTTGAGCGTCTGTCATTTAGGCACCCTGCCTAATCAGAATTAGAGAAAGCACTAACAAGAGTGGATGGTGACTTGTTGAATGTCAGACCAATACTCAAAGTGTCCTTCACATATCTCAATATGCGTTTTGTAGCAGTCCAATGTGCAGTGGTAGGCGCATGAAGGAATTGACAAACTTTGTTTACAGCAAAGGAAATATCAGGCCTTGTAAGGGTTAAGTACTGAAGTGCTCCTACCATGCTTCTGTACTTGGTGCTGTCATCTTGGCTCAAGGGTTCACCTCCTTCAAGAGATAACTTTGATGTACTAGACAATGGTGTGGGTGACGATTTGCACCCTTGCATGCCAACCTTGCTCAGGAGATCAGCTGCATATTTCTCCTGAGAGAGATGAAGACCACCTTCCCTATTTTTCTTGACCTCAATACCAAGAAAGAAGTGCAAGTCTCCCGAATCCTTGAGAGCAAAGTCTGCATTCAAGTCTTTTAACAAGGCTGTTACTGCTGCACTGGATGAACTTGTAACAATAATATCATCAACATAAATAAGCACAAATATGAATATATGTGACTTATTATAGATAAATAGAGATGTATCAGACTTTGAAGGCACGAAACCAAGTGACTGAAGTTTTGCACTTAGTCGTGAGTACCAAGCTCGAGGGGCTTGTTTCAATCCATAAAGAGACCTGTCAAGCTTGCACACATATGAGGGTTTGTTCTTGTCTTCAAAACCAGGAGGCTGACGCATGTACACTTTCTCTTCCAGAACACCATGACGGAACGCGTTCTGTACATCTAGCTATCTGAGGCTCCATCCTCTGGACACAGCGATAGACAAAACAAGACGGATAGTTGCAGCTTTAACGACATGACTAAATGTGTCCTCATAATCAATACCGTACCTCTGCTTGAAGCCTTTTACAACAATTCTAGCTTTATAACAATCTATTGTGCCATCTGATTTCTTCTTTATCCTGAATACGCATTTGCAATCAATCAAATTTTTACCTCAGTGCGCAGGAACTAGATGCCATATTTTGTTTTTCTGCAAGGCTTGAAATTCTTCTTCCATTGCCTTTTTCCAACGTGAATCTCTGCATGCTTCTTGTAACGTACGAGGTTCACCTGTGGAACATGTCAAACCAAATTTAACTTTGCAATTGTGTGTTGAATTACCCCTGATCGAAGGCGTGTGCGTGGTGCATCAGGAATGGATGCAGCTGACGCTGGCACAGAGGATCCTGTGATCTGCTGCAGCGGATCCGAAGCAGATTCCCCCGCCAGATCTTCTGTGGCAGGCGCTGGTGAAGACGCGTGCGAGGGTGGTGCAGAAGATCCAGGCGGGGCCACCATCGGATCGGGATTGGATCCCGCGCTCGCCTCTGGTTGGTGTAGGCGCCTGGTGTAGACCCGCGGTTCCACACCGAACCGCTCGGTCCGGTGGTCCGCAGAAGCCGACGCGCGCGCGGGGGAGAGCTAGCCCGCAGCCCACCACATGTCATCTCCAGGTTGGCGAGGCGCGCGTGGCGTGAATGGCTGGCCCGCGGGCGCAGAGTCTGGGGAGGCGCTTCCACCGAGAACCTGGCGCAGCGACAAATCTGACGAGGGCGATCCCGAGGCAGATTCCGGCGAGGGCGATCCCGAGGGGGATTGGGTGGCAGGGTTGTTGCACCAGGGGGGACACATAAAATACTGCTCGTTTGACCTGTTTTCTTCACAATTTTGCACCAATTTTTTTCTATTGCTTCAACATCTGACCCTGTAGTACCAGAAGACTCAAGTTCAAGGTTAGGAGGGTTAGTCATGTGATCACAATTATCGTCCCCGTGATGCAAAGAGGGCAAATGAGGAGGAAGAAGTAGGATTTCCTTTCGAAGGAGGGCACTGGCATTAGGATGAAGTGTGGCCAAAGGAAAAAACGTCTCATCAAAAACGACATCCCTGGAGATATAGACACGTCCCGTGGGTACGTCAAGACACTTGACGCCCTTGTGCTGGGCACTATAGCCAAGAAACACACATTGTGTGGAACGGAACATAAGTTTTCGATTATTGTAAGGACGGAGATTGGGCCAACATGCACACCCAAAAACATGGAGAGACTTGTAATCTGGTCTAACTTGGAGAAGTCGTTGCATGGGAGTATCATTATTAATGCCACGACTAGAAAGCATATTAATGAGATGGACAGCGGTGAGGAACGCTTCGTCCCAAAACTTTAAGGGCATAGATGCACCCGCAAGAAGAGCGAGGCCTACGTCCACAATATGCCTACGCTTGCGTTCAGCGAAACCATTCTGTTGGTGCGCATGGGGCAAGAAACATGGTGGGAAATGCCAAGAGTCTGAAAAAAACGAGTTTAGTTTCTCGTACTCGCCACCCCAGTCAGACTAGACGGCAATTATTTTGCGATCAAACCTGCGTTCAACAAGTGCTTGAAAATTCTTAAATACTTGAAAAACATCAGAATGACGTTTGAGAAGATAGATCCAAGTGAATTTGCTGAAATCATCGATGAAGCTAACATAGTAAGTATGTGTACCAACCGAGGAGGGGGCAGGACCCCATACATCAGAAAAAAAAGCTGGAGCGGCTTGGTAGAAAGACTAGTAGAAATATGATATGGCAATTGATGAGACTTTGCCTTTTGACAAGAATCACAAATAGTTTTGATACTACGCTCACCAACACATGGGAGCTTATTATGTCTAAGCACTTGTTGCACGACATAAAAAGATGGATGTCCCAGTCTAGCATGCCACCTGTCCGGGGAGATTTTGATGACACCGAAAACTTGTTTATTGAAGCTCCTGAACTTGGGAAAAAGGGGGTAGAGTCCATGCACGCATCTACCATGATAGAGAATTCTCCGTGTGACCTGATCCTTGATCAAAAAGAGATAGGGATGAAATTCAAGAAGGAACTTTGTTGTCAAGAGCAATGCGATGTACTGAAAGAAGATTTTTGGCAGATTGGGGAACATGCAAGATGTTTTTAAGGTGAATATCACGATGAGGGGTTGCAATAACTGAATGACCAATATGAGCTATCTCCATACCTTCTCCATTTGCATTGTGAACTTGATCTTGCCTGGGGTACTTGTCATGCATGGTCAGCGTGTCTAGCTCATGAGTGATGTGGTTGGAGGCGCCGAAGTCAGCGTACCAGTTGGTGTCCACACCATAGGATGTGTCCGCGACGGCTGCAACCTTCTTGCGCTGGGAATTGTTCTCGGCATAACGTCAGTCACAATCCTTCGCAATATGATTATCTTTCTTGCAAATTTGGCACTTGTTAAAGTATTCATCATAACCTTGGAAAGGGCGATGATGGTTGTTGTTGTTGTTGCGGCGCTGGGAGTAGTGGCCGCCGCCACCGCCGCCGCCGTGCTGGAAGTGGCCACCACCACCGCCACCACCATGCGGATAGGGAGCGCCGCCGCCGTCGCCGCCGTTTTGGAAGTGGGCGCCGCCGCTGCCACCTGGACGGCCACGATAGCCCCCATCACCACCACCCTTGGAAGGTTTTTGGGAGGGTTTGGGATGCCCGCGACCTCGACATGCGGCGTTGGCAGAAGATTTGAAGGCGCCGGGACCAGTTCCTTGGAACAGCTCGACGCGCTGATCGAAGTTGGAGATCATGCCAAAGAGCTCATCAGTGGAGACAAGATCAGTTTGCACATCGAGAGCAGAGATGATGGGCTGGTATTCCATGTCGAGACCAGCGATTAAGAAGGAGATGAGTTCATCTTCGCCAATGGGGTTTCCTACTGCCGCGAGTTCATCAGGCAGCGCCCACATCTGCCCAAAATAGGCGGCGACACTGAGGGGACCCGTCTGGGCATTGGAGAGGGCAATACGGTAGTTGTTGATGCGAGACTTGGATTGGGCTGAGAACATGTTTGCCAGGGCAGACCAGATGGCGTGAGAAGTCTCGAGGGAAGCAACTTGCACCAGGACTTCTTTGGAAAGGTTACGGAGCAAGTAGGCCACGCTTTGTTGATCTTGAATGAGCCATGGGGTATGGGCGGGGTTCGGACCAATCTGATCCTTCCCGTCTAATGATTTGGTGGTGATGGTTTTAGGTGGCTCGGGTAGGGTTTCATCAAGGTACCCATATAGCCCTGCTCCCATGATCTGGGAGCGAGCTTGGGCTCGCCAGAGGATGTAGTTGGTACGTGTGAGAGGCTCGGAGATGGTGTTGTTCAGGCGGGTGGAGAGGAGTTGGCTAGAGGAGGCCATGGCGCCGGAGATGGGAGGATGGGAAGGGTGCAGGCGAAAAAAATTTGGTGTAGGCGATAGGATGGAGATGATGATCGCTAGATGAGGAAGAGGGAGGCTCTGATTACCATGTTAGTTTGTGTAAGCGTCTCTACCCTCATACAGAGGGCCGCGTGATGTTTATATTGATTGGAAGAGACCCATCTCTCATAGGTTACAACCGAAGAGATATTACAGGAGGTTTTACAGGAGGGATAAAAGAGAATAACAAGAAAAGAATCCTACTCCTATAACAACCACCTTGGCGCACAAGACAGCCTAGGCATGACACAATTACATGTTTAACAAAATACAGTCAATATATATATATATATAGTTAAGTAGTTGGCTACTGGTGGTGTTAAAAAAAGTGGTTGGCTACTGAAAGCATGCTCATGAAAGAACTTATTAGTTGCGATTACTTAGTAGTATATATAACTATTATCAAGGGAAAGTTGCCAATGGCTCGGGATACGCCCGTCGAGCAGCGTGTTACGGCCTCTTCATTGCCATGGCCGAAACAACCTGCGGACTGGGCTGCACTGTCTGTGGACGAAGCGTTCTCACCTTCTGATGGATCGGCGGCAGCGGGGATGATACTGCGCAGGCAGGATGGGAGCGTGATATTCGCTGTCTACCGTTGCATCTTCAACTGCAACGATGCTCTAGAGGCGGAACTACATGCAATAATGTAGGGTATGACACTAACTATTCAGCATTGTACCCTACCTATCATCGTTCAGTCTGATTCCGTGGAGGCACTGGCGGCCATGAAGGGGGAAAGTCTAACCAGATCGGCATATGGCCATCTGGTAGCAGAGATTCGGCATCACATGATGGAGCGGGAGTTTATTCCATCAAAAATTAAACGGGACCAAAATAGGGTAGCACATCGTTTGGCATGGTATAGCCGTACGGAGAGCACTACTGATGTATGATTTGGTAGAGGTCCAAGATGTATTGAGGAGTTGGTGCCTCTCAATTGTAACCCTATTTATATGGAATAAAACTCTTTTATCATCACAAAAAAACTATTTTCACAGGAAAGTGTCTCTGAGAGCTAAGAAAAATAACATTACAGTTTTGGAAACTATCCTTACTGATAATCTGGAGACCTATACTTCTAACTAATCCGTACTGTAAAACTTTGTCCTCTCGTGGCTCTAGTGTAGATCCTTCTTACATCATGTCACTTGTGCATCACTTGGTGCCCCAGAGATGAATGATACTCCTTGCCGACCTTTCGTGATCAAGAGATTAGTGATGCTCTTCACGGTATAATGGAATGCATACATTGGTGACATGATGCAATGAAGTGCATTTATTCTTAGCTATTTAATTAACTCGAAGTGTATTAATGGAGTGCATAAACTGGTGATAGAGTGTATGCATTCCATTAATACCGTGAAAGAATGACCCGGTTAATTAGCTACAGGCTTCTTTTTTGTGTCAACATCCTGGAATATGATGTGTGTGCCTGTGCTAAAGTATTATGTACTCTTTCTATAAACAAATCTAAGACGTTTTAGAGTACGTTTCAACGGACAACAATTGCCACGTGGGGGCTCACACAAGCTGATCATCTCTCACCATATTTATTTCTACTTTTGGCTGATGTGCTCCCCCTCTTGTTCAATTATGCAATCACCAAGGGAGTACTCCAAGAGATTAAGGTTTGCATTTTGTAAATGATTTTTTCCGTTTCTTTAGTGTGATCAATCCTTGGTTATTGGGCGAATTTGAGAACATTTTTAAAAAACAATTGTAAACAGTTTTTACATTGCGTACATTTAAATATTCATGAATATTTTAAAATTCAGAACATTTTTAAAATTTAAAAAAAATATAAAATATAAAGATATAAGTTCAAGAATGTCTTTTAAAATGTATGAACTTTTGAATTTTGTAATATTTTTAGATTTTGATAACATTTTTCAAATTTAAAGTCATTTTTCTAAATTTGGGGAATACTTTAGCAGCCAGAACAGAGCTAGGGGAAAAGTCTGGTCTTTTTTTCCTATGGAGGAGGCTCAATCAATTTTAATACGTTAAGGCTAGGGAAGCCCAAAGGGCGCTTGAAACAGAACAAATGACAACGAATGATCTTCCCTCAATTGTGTACCAGGGTAAATAAAAAGATGACATCACTAAGAGCTATGAGGTGACGTGGATAGGTTTCATGTCAAGAGAATTAGTTAGTGGGGATGACCTATTTAGGTATTATAGATATGAATATTATTAAATTTGTGAATCTTTATTTAAATTCATCATTTTTTAATATTTTGGAAAATTTCTTCACAATCATTTTTTAATGTCTTGAAATATTTTTAAAAATTTATATTTTTAAAATTCCTGCAGTATCCAGTTTTTTAGGTGAAAACCAACATGTGTCAGCATACTACTTTTTTTAGCGTCATTGGTACACTGATGTACAGTAAGTCAACCATATGACCCGGACGACACGAGTCCTGAGGTAGTGCGCAGGTGAGGGGGTGCGCGTTTCCTTGTCATTACACATGCTACACGCCAATCAAGAGGTCCCTAACTTCGTGTTTCCTGTTTGTCACTCTCTATGACAAATTGAGTAAACTCGCTTAGAGAGCGACAGATTTTTGAAAGATTTTAGAATGTTTCGTTTCTGTTTGCCTGTTTAGTTTTTTTCTTTGAATGTTTTTTGGGTTTCCAATTATTGTTTTTCATTTTACTTTGCTTTTCTTTTTTTGAAAATGTTTGCAAAAATATTTTTTTTTACAAATTTCTAAAATGTGCATTTTTTATACAACAATGTTAGTTGTTTTTTTTGAAAATACATATTTTTCGAAATAATTACAAATTTTGTAAAATATTCTCAAATAAATAAATATCCATATTTTTTGGAAAACAAAAATAAAAACTAGAGTTAAGCTAGTAAAACATACATAAAAATAGATGCATCCTATACAAAACATCAATATTTTGACACGGTTAGCGTCAAATAGCAGCTCTCCACTGACTCCCATTACGAGCAGTCATGATAGTAAATATAGATAGTACTAGTAGTTTCGTATAGGATTCAAACATAAGTGATTAATTAGTACTAGTATATAGATAGTAGTAGTTTCTCAAAAAAATGTGGATAGTAAATATTTTGTGTAAGGATAAATACATAGCTACTGCATGCATGCCCATGGAAGAATGTATTAATTGTGATTAATTAGTACTCCCTCCTTCCATCTATATAGGGCTTAATGCGTTTTTCAAGACTGCCTTTCACTATTGACAAAGTTAATAGTACATGAGATGTATAATGTGAAAATTATATCATTGGAAGCTCTTTTCACATACGAATTTAACTGTATGCTTTGTGTAAGTTGCATGTCATATATTATTGCTCTAACATTTGGCCCTATATAGATGGAAGGACTATATATCTTTGTCGAGCATTTGATTCAAACACAAGAAATTTTATCTAGAAAAACGTGGGCCTGTCCCATTTCTCAAAACAAAATTAAGCCCGTCTCATGGGCTGCCCTCTCGAAAGAAAACATCACACTATATGGAATCACCAGTGACCCGGCCCAACTAGCATGGCAGTAAGCGCAGTTGAGGTTTTTGCGATTTAACTAGATTAAGAAAATTCTACTAAAGATAGACTAAGAAAATAAAAAGGTTCTACTAAAAATATAATTTATAAATCATATTTGATAATAAGTGTATATATCATAGTAGTATAGTCTCTATTTTTATACTGTTTTAAAATAAAAATGTGCCACCATATTTGAAAAATGTTCATACATGCTAAAAATGTTCTCCTGTGTAAATTAAATTTCCATGTAACTTAATATGATTGAATGGGAAATTAGCTTAAAACTCCTGGTCATGGTTCATACTATATGGTGAAATATGCACATTTGTCGATTTGAAATCACATGTGTCAAAAAATTCACTCGCTTTATTAAATTGCTTGCCAGATAAATAAATAAAATACAATACATACACAAATGGAAAATACTTCATAGGAAAAAAGATTAGGACAATGTTTCACAATCAATCAAAAATTTACATACTTACCTAATAAAATATTCAAGTGTTTATAATTAAATGTTCATGCAACTTCTGAAAAAAATCGACGAGAGAATTTGTTTTAGAATGGTTCTTTTTACTATTTCATCTCAAATTGATTCCTTTTTAGTTTTCAAACTAATTATTCAAACTTGCTAGGAAAATATAACCTAAATTTGTATGGCTTTCATTGGACCAGATGGACATGCCGCTACACAGATCCATCCCCAACCGATGCAACGCACCCGAGAGCCTCACCACCACTGTTGTGGCACCGCGGGCTTGTGTCGGTCTCCATCATGCAGAACTACACATGCAAACCTCACGCAAATGCACGATCTCCGTTTTGCCATCGAGGAGGCACTATCAAGGATGTAAGCACTGTTGCCCACCCATATATAGTCGTGTATCTACTAGACCTGGGATTAGGTGGCCAGATCTGGCAACGTATGGCCACCACCTACTACAAGGAGCTCGGAGGCGGAACCAGGATTTCTCAAAGGCTAAGGCTAAACCTAACTGACTATCACAAAAAAATCTAAAAAAATAACTAACCGACTAATTAGTGAATGTCGTGGTTCTAAGTTTGACAGTAGAATGGGGGTAGGAATGAGGAGGCAACATCCTAGCTACGGTGAAGTTGTGCACGCAAGATTTACAAGTTTAGGCCCTTCTCAGAAGAAGTAACAGCCCTACGTCTCGGTGCCTGGAGGCTGCTCGATTGGATTATGCATGAAGTTACAGGGGTGCGAACCCTTGTGCCAGAGGAGGGGTTGGCTTATATAGAGTGCGCCAGATCCCCAGCCATCCCCCGTTACATAAGGTTCAATGTACATAAAGAGGGGACATTACTGGTAACGTCAGTATTAAAGTTGTATAAATGATCATTAAGACTACGGAGTGAAGGCCTGACCATTGCCATCGAGAGTGACCTTAGATCTTCTGTACTCCGAGTGGTTTCTGATCTGGTCGAATGATTATATCCTAGTCGAATAGAATTGGGTTGTTCGAGTGGAACCCATGGTCGAGTGAGTTGCATCTTGAGGTGATTTCAATCGGTAGAATTTTGCAGTCCTTTGAATGGCTTTGACTGTAGGGCAGTGTCCTTGGGAAGGGTGCTTAGATCAGGTTTGTTGCCCTACCCTAGGTACATGTCATCGTCACTAGCCCCCGAATGGTTCTGGGTCTGAGTGGAGATGAAGTTGAAGATGGTTCTAACCCAATTTTCATGCTTAGGAAGCATTTTACTTGGATTGGCGAACCATGCGAAAATTCCGACTTCATTTTCAGTCGCCCTGAGCCATTCAGAGGTTGTCGAGTGAACTTTGCTGATAAGCTTCGAATGCTGATAAGGCATAAAATCTTCGGAGCGATCGACTGTGCTGTCGTTCCCGGATCTCACGGCATTCGAAATTTGGGCAAGAGCGCGAGACGGAGAGAGCCGCAGTAAGCGGGGCGGATTAGGCAGGGCGCCTCGATTCTTGTGCCACCTTTTTCGCCACGTATCGAGCGCGCGATTGTTGCGGGGTTTGATAGGATTGCCTGGGCCGACAAGTCAGTCACTCGGGGAATAGGACCGTATAAGGCGTCCGGGCCGGTGTCTTTGCACAGTGCGTCCTATTTTCTTCCTTCTTCCTCTGCTTCTCCATTGCATCCGCCTCCGCCCTCGGCGCCGCCACCCAGCCCGAGCTCAACCCGCCGTGATGGGGAAGGACAAGACGGCGGCTATAGAGCGCGCGAAGAAGGCGAAGGCGAAGGCGAAGGGGAAGAAGACGAGCCGGGGAGGGTCATCGTCGAGAACTGGTCTTCCACCCCGCTGGATCTAGGGTGACTGGATCCGGTCGATGATCCAGTGAGAAGATCTGGAGGATCTTGTTGAGGGGGGTTTGATTCCCCACGATTCTTGGCGGCTTCCGAAGGACGAGACCGAGCCGCGGCCACAGGAGGGTGAGTGTGTCCTTCTAGCGACCCACGTCGACCGTGGTTTCTCTTTGCCTCCCCATCCTTTCTTCCCGGGTTTTCTGAACTTCTTTGGATCCCAACTTCATCACTTTTCTCCCAACACCATCACATACCTTGCTGCATACGTGTCCATGTGTGAAAACTTTCTGGGCTGTCGACCGCACTAGGGTCTCTTCAAACACATTTTCACTTGTCGTTCTCAGTCTGTAAAAAATGCCAATCCGAGTGATGAGAGGATAAACGTGATCCAGATGTGTGGAGATCTAGGGATCCAGATGAGGAATAAAAGCACTTTCCCTGCTATGATTCTTCCCGATTCAGTCAGAGGGTGGCAGTCGACCTGGTTCTATTGTAAGGACCAACCGACCCCGGGTCAGTCGACTGACCTTCCCCCATTTTCCATAGGACGAGTTGAGAAGCCTTCTCCTTTGAGAGTGACTCCAGCTGAGAAAGTGGAGGTGAATATGTTGGTTGAGCGAGTAGTCCAACTTGTCCGCGACGGTGTGACTGGCATGGACTTGCTAGAGGTGTTCCTTAGTCGACGCATCCAGCCACTCCAAGCCCGTGACCATCCAATGTGGATGTATTCGGGTATTGATGACAACACTCGGATCCACTCGAAGGAAGTTGACGAGGAGATGGTTGCGTAGTGGCTGCAGGGCATCACTAGCAACAAGGACAACCCCAGGGGGCCTAGGAGGATTCCTCCACTCGACAACACCAACAAATCGGACAAGGTCTGACTCTTTTCTTCCAAGTGTCTTTTATTCTGACATGTATTTGTTCTCGAAACCGACTGATATCCACTCGACTCTGTGCCTTGCAGATCTACACTGAGATGTATTCAATGACCAACGGAGAGCAGGAGCAGGAGGGAGAGGCGAGCGGGGGTGACTGGCATTCTGACGGAGGAGGAGACGAGCAAGACGTCCCAGTCGACGCCGGCGATGGAACCAGTGATTCAGCAGTCCGGAGACCTGAACCGGGATTCTATTACTTTTGTTGTTCCAGTGTCGAGTGAACGCCCTTTATCATTGACTGCACAAGTCCCTGTTTCATCTGTCCAACACCACGCCTCGGATCCTCAAGATGCCGTGACTGAACCACCGTCTCCGCTATTCGTCACCCATCATGTTCTGGAGGACCAGGAAAGCGATGATACAGAAGCTATACGCCAAGCAGGCCTGATGATTGAGCAGATGAAGATAGTGCAGGAGACCAGCCAAGCTGCCTATGATGCCAGTGCAGCCCTCCAAGCCAATGTCCAGGTTAGTTGGTTTCCGACTGATCTCCTAGCTTGACGCTTGTTCTATTAGGATATGCTACCTGAAAACTTTTCATTGTGTATCCATTTGTCAGTCTGTACTTCACATCTGTGCTGAGTAGTTTTTCCAGTTGAGTCGACTAGGTTGTGTTGATTGTAACTTTGGGCTAGTGGGGGCACGCAGAGTGCACCCACTGGGTGTAGTCCCCGAGGCCGCCGTCGAATGTGTGATTCTGCCGGGGTCCTGATAAAAATATGTTGTTCTTTAGTTCTTCCACTCGGTCTGGGCGGACCATGTCGAGTGGAACCTGAACCAGTGGGGGCACGCTAAGTGCACCCACTGGGTGTAGTCCCCGAGACCGCGGTCGACTGCGGGCAGTCGGTTGGGGTCTGAGAATAACTGCTGCCTCTTTTTTTTCTTCCACTCGGTCTGGATGGACCGTGTGAGTGGAACCTGGACCAGTGGGGGCACGCTAAGTGCACCCACTAGGTGTAGTCCCTGAGACTACTCTTGAATGTTTGATTCTGCAGTAGTCTTAGAATTCTTTTCACCCGGAAGCGAATAATCTTTGATTCTGTCCACTGATATATCTTTTTTACTGACTTCAGAAATCTTGTGAGCTCATCTCCAAATTTGCTGAATTCGAGAAGAAGCAGATACAGCTCAACCTTGACTTGGAGTTGGCCAAGCAGAACTTGCAGAAGGCCAAAGACGAAACAACTGGTATGGAAGGTAAAAACTTGTCGACTGTGGGATTGGGATGTCTCTCAAGTCATCTCCTCATTCTTCTCTCTGAACCGAGTGCTTGTTTGTTGTATATATATATATATATATTTTAGAGAAAATGAGGCAGGCTTTGGCACAGAAGGACCTTGATCTTGTCGCAGCGCAGAAGGAGGCTCAGGAGAAAACAACACTCGTTGATAAGAAGCCGGCTTCAGTCGGGGCGGTAGAGGAAGACAACGCCAAGCTGAAGACTGCTCTTACCGAAGCTAATAGAGAAGTGACCCGTCTGAAGAAGGACAAAGTAGCTTTGAACGACAAGATTGAGGACATTTCTCGTAAGAGAAATGACCTGGAGGCTTATCTTGGGCACTCGCCAAGAAGTCATTCCTTATGCTTGAAGGTACCTTTCCTTGTCCGACTTGCTGTCGTCGATCCACCATAAAGCCATCGACTCGTTAGTTCTTTATGGTTGTAGAATTTTGTCAAAACTTTGAGGAAGAAACTGGGCGAATCGAGACAAGCTTGGGCCCCATAAATTCCCCTGTCAAGGATGAAGCTGCCATGAACGTGCTTCGACTGTAATCCCGCCTTGCCAGTGTTATAGACTACCTCGCTCGACTGAAGGTTTTGGTGTTGCAGATCGACACGGCACTTTGGCCAAAGGAGACGCTCCAAAATGACCTCGAGTCTTTGATGACTCGACTCAATGAGATCCCTGGTCAAGTTCAGGAATGGAAGAAATCGTCTGCTCGATGTGGTGCTGATGTAGCTCTGTCTCTTGTTCGCGTCCATTGCAAGGAGGTCAGAGAAGAGAAGTTAGCAGCGATCAAGGTTGCCAACACCAAGAGAGTTGACTTCCAGTCTTTTATGGAGACCTTCATTGCTGCTGCTACTCAAATTGCAGATGGAATCGACCTGGATGAGTTCATCGAGCCTGCCAGTCCTTCTCCTGCCGAGTGAACAAACATTTTATGATCCGATTAAATTTGCCTCGGTATGCCATGTGGTTGTGTAACCGTTAAACTCCTTCTGGCCTAATGCCCGAGTACTTTAATCTGCGGTCTAGAACCTCATAGGGTTTATATGAACTTTGTTGTTTTTGAATCTCTTGACTCTGGGTGGAACTTGATTCTTCAGTCTGAATTGTTACTAACTCTGTGATGCAGCTCAGTTGAGTGGACCATGAACAAGGGCACTTGGTGCCGTCCATGACCTGCACCTCATCGTCCTTGCGGATCAGGATGGAGCACACATTGTACTTGTGTCGCAGTTTTGAGGATAAGGTCACAGTCGACCTGTATGTCGTCGTCCTTGCGGATCAGGATGGAGCGCACATTGTACTTGTGCCGCAGCTCTGAGGATAAGGTCGCAGTCGATCTACACCTCCTCGTCCTTGCGGATCAGGATGGAGCGCATGTTTTAAACTTAGGCGAGTACGGAACTACAGCTAAGCTCCCGAGTGGGAGGATTGTTCTCCGCTCGATAGGAACTTTAACCTTAGGCGAGTACGAGACGGCATCTAAGCCCCCGAGTGAGAGGGTTGCTCTTCACTCGGTAGGATTTTTTAAACTTACGCGAGCACGGGACTGTAGCTAAGCCTCCGAGTGGGAGGATTGCTCTCCACTCGGTAGGATTTTTTAACCTTAGGCGAGTACGAGACTGCAGCTAAGCCCCCGAGTGAGAGAGTTGCTCTCCACTCGGTAGGATTTTTAAAACTTATGCGAGTTCGGGACTGTAGCTAAGACCCTGAGTGGGAGGATTGTTCTCCACTCGATAGGATTTTTTAAACTTAGGCGAGTTCGGGACTGCAGCTAAGCCCCCCGAGTGGGAGGATTGTTCTCCACTCAGTAGGATTTTTTGAACTTAGGTGAGTAAGAGATTGCAGCTAAGCCCCCCGAGTGGGAGGGTTGCTCTCCACTCGGTAGGATTTTTTTAAACTTAGGTGAGTACGAGACTGTAGCTAAGCCCTCGAGTGGGAGGATTGCTCTCCACTCGGTAGGATTTTTTAAACTTAGGCGAGTACGAGACTGCAGCTAAGCCCCCCGAGTGGGAGGGTTGCTCTGCACTCGGTAGGATTTTTTAAACTTAGGCGAATCGGATTCGAAGCTAAGCCCCTGAGTGAGAGGCTTGCTCTTCACTCGGTAGGATTTTTTAAACTTAGGCGAATCGGATTCGCAGCTAAGCCCCCGAGTGAGAGGCTTGCTCTTCACTCGGTTGGATTTTGTTTTTGAAATTTAGGCGAATCGGATTCGCGGCTAAGCCACCCACTAGGGGATTTTGAACAAATGTATAAGTAATAATAATCATTTAGGAGACCGTGAAACCATGTCTTTGATAAACAAACTAAAAGGTACTTCTTATTACATCTCAACAGTCTGAATGTTTAAGTATAAAAATGGCAGAGCAGCTCCGCATTCCAAGTGCGTGGCTCGTCTTTCTTGTGTTCCACATCATATAGGTGGTATGCTGCATTGTGGAGCACTTTGGTGATGATGAAGGGGCCTTCCCAGGCGGGAGCAAGCTTGTGTGGTCGTTGCTGATCCACTTGGAGAACCAGGTCCCCTTCCTGAAATGCTCGACCTCTTATGTTTCTAGCATGGAACCGACGAAGGTCTTGTTGATAGATGGTCGACCTGATCAGGGCCATTTCCCTTCCCTCTTCCAGAAGATCAACAACGTCTTGCCGGGCTTGTTCTGCTTCTGCCTCTAAGAAAAGCTCTACTCGCGGGGCATTGTGGAGTAAATCAGTCGGCAGCACGGCTTCGGCTCCATAGACCGTGAAGAAGGGAGTTCGGCCGGTCGACCGATTTGGCGTTGTTGTTAGACCCCACAGTACTGATGGTAACTCATCTATCCAGGCACCAGCCGCATGCTTGAGGCTGCGCATTAATCTGGGCTTCAACCCTTGGAGGATCAAATCGTTTGCTCTTTCTGCTTGTCCATTCGACTGTGGGTGAGCGACTGAAGCATAGTCGACCCGGGGGCCTTGGGAAGAACAGAAAGCTCTGAACTCATTTGAATCAAAGTTTGAACCATTTTCTGTGATGATGCTGTGTGGGACTCCATATCTGAATGTTAACTCCCTGATGAAGCTGATAGCGGAACCCGAATCAAGGTTCTTGATTGGTTTGGCTTCAATCCATTTAGTGAACTTGTCGACTGCAACAAGCAGGTGGGTGAGACCACTTCTGCCAGTCCTCAAGGGTCCTACCATATCCAACCCCCAAATAGCTAATGGCCAGACGAGTGGAATGGTCTTCAAAGCTGAAGCGGGCTTGTGAGACATGATGGCGTAGAACTGGCAGCCCTCACACTTGTTGACTATTTCTTTTGCCATTTCATTCGCTCGTGGCCAGTAAAAACCTGCTCAGTATGCTTTGGCCACGATTGTCCGAGAGGACGCATGGTGACCACAGGTCCCCGAGTGGATATCATTGAGAATCATTCAACCTTCCTCTGGGGTAATGCATCATTGAGCAACTCCAGTCACACTCTCCCTATACAGTCGACCACTTATCATAGTGAATGCTTTGGATCGACAGACAATCTATTGTGCTTCATCTTTGTCTTCTCGAAGTTCTTTCCTGAGAATATATGCGATATACGGCACTGTCCAGTCAGGAATGACGACCAAAACTTCCATGATTAAGTCGACCACGGCTGGGATCTCAACTTCAGTCAGATCAGTAGAACTCTTAGGTTGCGGGGGCTGTTCTATGATGGGATCCTCTTGAACTGATGGTGTGTGAAGATGCTCCAAGAAAACATCGCTGGGAATGGGATCCCGCTTGGAACCTATCTTTGCCAGGTTATCTGCTGCCTGGTTCTTTAGTCGGGAAATGTGGTGGAGCTCAAGCCCTTCAAACTTCTTTTCTAACTTTCTCACTTCATTGCAATAACCAGTCATAGCTGGGCTTCTAACGTCCCACTCCTTCATCACTTGATTGACCACCAAATCTAAGTCGCCCTAGACCATTAGGCGACAGACGCTGAGTGAAATGGCCATTCGCAACCCATACAGAAGTGCTTCATATTCAGCTTCATTGTTGGAGGAATCAAAGTGAATCTGAAGGACATAACTGAGTTTGTCACCTCGCAGGGATACCAGAACTACTCCAGCGCCAGAACCATTCAACATCTTGGATCCATCAAAGAACATAGTCCAATGTTCTGAGTGAACTTGAGTCGGTTGCTGCTATTCGATCCACTCGACGAGGAAATCTGCTATTGCTTGGGACTTGATTGCTTTCTTTGTCTCAAACTTGATATCCAATGGAAGGAGTTCAATCACCCACTTTGCCACTCGACCAGTTGCATCTCCGTTGTTCAGAATTCCTGACAATGGAGCATCGCTGGCGAATGTGATTGAGTGATCTGAGAAATAATGTGCAACCTTCTTCGTGGTCAAGTAAATTCCATAGACAAGCTTCTGATAATGCGGATATCTCTACCCTGACGGAGTTAAGACTTCAGAAATATAGTACACTTGGCGCTGAACCTTATAGGCTTTACCTTCTTCTTCCACTCGACCGTGAGTACTGTACTGTCAACTTGTCCAGTGGCTGCAATATAAATCAGTAAAGGTTCTTTGCTAATTGGAGCAGCGAGCACCGACTAGGTGGAAAGAGGGTTTTGAGCTCTACAAACGCTGCATCAGCTTCAGGAGTCCACTCAAACTTTTCAGATTTCTTCATCTATTCGTAAATAGGCAATGCCTTTTCACCGAGACGAGAGATGAATCGACTCAAGGCGGCCAAACAACCAGTAAGCTTCTAAACATCGTGTATGCGCACAGGGCATTTCATTTAGAGTATTTCACCAACTTTCTCTGGGTTTGCATCGATCACACGTTCGAAAACGAGGAAACTGAGTAACTTTCCACCTGGAACTCCGAATGTACACTTCGACGGGTTAAGCTTGATATCATATCTTCTCAGATTGGCAAAGGTTTCAGCGAGGTCAGTCAGCAGGTTGGAACCTTTATGTGACTTAACCACGATGTCATCCATGTATGCTTCCACATTTCGACTGATTTGAGTGAGCAGGCACTTCTTTATCATGCGCATGAATGTGGCACCGGCATTCTTGAGACCAAAAGGCACAGTAACATAGCAAAAGCACCTGAATGGCGTGATAAAAGCTGTTTTTATTTCGTCGGGTCCATATAGTCGGATCTGATGGTACTCGTAGTATGCGTCCAGAAAGGACAATCTCTCACATCCCACAGTCGAGTCGACTATTTGATCGATGCGGGGGAGAGGGAAGTGATCTTTCGGACAGGCCCGATTGATATGCTTGAAGTCAATACACATATGGAGTGAATCATCTTTCTTGGGGACCATGACGACATTGGCAAGCCACTCGGAGTCATAAATCAGCTGCCAGAAGCTGAGCCACTTCCTCGCCAATTGCCTTTCTTTTCTCCACGGTGGACCGTCGGAGATGCTCTTTGACATGTTTTGCTTTCGGATTGACTCACAAACGGTGCTCAGTCAGTCCCCTGGGTACACCTGGCATGTCAGAAGGTTTCCATGCGAAGATGTCCCAGTTCTCACGGAGGAACTAGACAAGCGCTTCTTCCTATTTGATGTCGAGTGTTGTTGAAATATGAGTCAGAGCAGCATTGGGATCAGTCGGGTTAATATGAACTGACTTTGTTTCACCAGACGACTTAAATGCAGATTCCTAAGCAGGCTTGTTAGCTCTCAACAAATCACTCGGATATGCAGTCTTCTTGTTTTCTTCCATTTCTACTACTGCCATCTGTTCATCGGCAATCTTCAAGCCCTTTTGGAAGCACTCTTCTGCTCGCTGCCGATTACCAGTGATTGTAATCACGCCCATAGGGCCAGGCATCTTGAGTTTGAGGGACACATAACATGGTCGAGCCATGAAATGAGCATACGCAGTTCTGCCCAGGATAGCATGATAGGCACTGTGAAAATGCACAACTTCAAATGTCAACTTTTCCTTACGGTAATTCTTTGAATCACCGAAAACCACGTCAAGAGTGATCTGGCCGAGTGAATCGTCTTTGTTTCCAGGTATAACTCCGTGGAACCGCATGTTGCTCTCGCTGAGCTTGGACATCGGAATGCCCATCCCTCGGAGGGTCTCAGCATACAAAATGTTCAAACCACTGCCGCCATCCATCAAGACTTTGGTCAAACGGGTGCCCCCAACGACAGGGTCGACCACCAACGCTTGCCTCCCGGGGGTGGCTTGATACGTCTCCAACGTATCTATAATTTATGAAGTACTCATGCTATTATATTATCTGTTTTGGATGTTGATGGGCTTTACTAAACACTTTTATATTATTTTTGGGACTAACCTATTAACCCGAGGCCCGGCCCAAATTGCTGTTTTCTTTCCTATTTCAGTGTTTCGAAGAAAAGGAATATCAAACGGAGTCCAAACGGAATGAATCATTTGGGAGAGTTATTTTTGGAACGGAAGCAATCCAGGAGACTTGGAGTAGACGTCAGGGAAGCTTTGAGGAAGCCACGAGGCAGGGAGGCGCGCCCTACCCCCCTAGCCGCACCCCCTGTCGGTGTCAAAACCGGCAGATCTCGGGTAGGGGGTCCCGAACTATGCGTCTAGGATAGATGGTAACAAGAGACGGGGGACACAATGTTTACCCAGGTTCGGGCCCTCTCTATGGAGGTAAAACCCTACGTCCTGCTTGATTGATATTGATGAATATGAGCGTTACAAGAGTGGATCTACCACGAGATCGTAATGGCTAAACCCTAGAAGTCTAGCCTATGTGGGTATGGTAATGAGTATATGTGGTCTCCTTGCCGGACTATCCCCTTCGGTTTATATAGACACCGAGGGGGTCTAGGGTTTACATGGAGTCGGTTACATGAGAAGGAATCTTCGGTCGCCAAGCTTGCCTTCCACGCCAAGTAGAGTCGAATCCGGACACGGTGCAGTCTTCGGCCTTCATGTCTTCATAGCCCATCAGCCCGGCCCATAGATAACATGCCGGACGCCCGAGGACCCCTTAGTCCAGGACTCCCTTAGTAGCCCCTGAACCTGGCTTCAATGACGAGGAGTCCGGCACGCAGATTTTGTCTTCGGCATTGCAAGGCGGGTTCCCTCCTTTCTAATTCCAGAATAGTCTTCGGACGAAGTAAGTATAACCGGACCTGTGTATATAATGGCAGAGAATATAATACCCCACGAGCCTGCTACCTCTTGAGCACTGCGTTGGTTTTCCCTTGAAGAGGAAAGGGTGATGCAGCAAAGTAGCGTAAGTATTTCCCTCAGTTTTTGAGAACCAATGTATCAATCCAGTAGCAGGCCACACACGAGTCCCTCGCACCTACACAAACAAATAAAATCCTCGCAACCAACACAATAAAGGGGTTGTCAATCCCTTCATGGTCACTTACGAAAGTGAGATCTGATGGATATGATAAGATAATATTTTTGGTTTTTATGATAAAGATGCAAAGTAAATAAAACAAAATAAAAACGGCAAAAGAAATAGCTTGTTGACGGAAGATAAATATGATGGAAAATAGACTCGAGGGCCATAGGTTTCACCAGTGGCTTCTCTCGAGAGCATAAGTATTACGGTGGGTAAACAAATTACTGTTGAGCAATTGACAGAACTGAGCATAGTTATGAGAATATCCAGGTATGCTCATGTATATAGGCATCACGTCCGAGATAAGTAGACCGACTCCTGCCTGCATCTACTACTATTACTCCACACATCGACCGTTATCCAAGATGCATCTAGAGTATTAAGTTCAAAAGAACAGAGTAACACCTTAAGTAAGATGACATTATGTAGAGGGATAAACTCATGAAATATGATGTAAACCCCATCTTGTTATCCTCGATGGCAACAATACAATACGTGCCTTACTGCCCCTACTGTCACTGGGAAACGACACCGCAAGATTGAACCCAAAGCTAAGCACTTCTCCCATTGTAAGAAAGATCAATCTAGTAGTCAAACCAAACTGATAATTCGAAGAGACTTGCAAAGATAACCAATCATACATAAAAGAATCCAGAGAAGATTCGAATATTGTTCATAGATAACTTGATCATAAACCCACAATTCATCAGTCTCAACAAACATACCGCAAAAGATGATTACATCAAATAGATCTCCACAAGAGAGGGGGAGAACATTGTATTGAGATCCAAAAAGAGAGAAGAAGCCATCTAGCTAATAACTATGGACCCGAAGGTCTGAAGTAAACTACTCACACATCATCGGAGAGGCTATGGTGTTGATGTAGAAGCCCTCCATGATCGATGCCCCTCCGGCGGAGCTCCGGAAAAGGCCCCAAGATGGGATCTCACGGGTACAGAAGGTTGCGGCGGTGGAATTAGGTTTTTGGCTCTGTATCTGGTAGTTTGAGGGTACGTAGGTATATATAGGAGGAAGTAGTACGTCGGTCGAGCAACATGGGCCCCACATGGGTATCATGTTCGTTCCAAAAATCACGTTCCCGAAGGTTTCATTCCGTTTGGACTCCGTTTGATATTATTTTTCTGTGAAACTCTGAAATAGGCAAAAAAACAACAATTCTGGGCTGGGCCTTCGGTTAGTAGGTTAGTCCCAAAAATAATATAAAAGTGTATAATAAAGCCCAATGATGTCCAAAACAGAATATAATATAGCATAGAACAATAAAAAATTATAGATATGTTGGAGACATATTAGAGCCCAACTTGTTGATAACTGTTCATGACTGAAGGAAATATGCCCTAGAGGCAATAATAAAGTTATTATTTATTTCCTTATATCATGGTAAATGTTTATTATTCATGCTAGAATTGTATTAACCGAAAACATAATACATGTGTGAATACATAGACAAACAATATGTCACTAGTATGCCTCTACTTGACTAGCTCGTTGAATCAAAGATGGTTAAGTTTCCTAGCCATAGACATGAGTTGTCATTTATTAACGGGGTCACATCATTAGAGAATGATGTGATTGACTTGACCCATTCCGTTAGCATAGCACTTGATCATTTAGTTTGTTGCTATTGCTTTATTCATGACTTATACATGTTCCTATGACTATGAGATTATGCAACTCCCGTTTACCAGAGGAACACTTTGTGTGCTACCAAATGTCACAACGTAACTGGGTGATTATAAAGGTGCTCTACAGGTGTCTCTGAAGGTACTTGTTGGGTTGGCGTATTTTGAGATTAGGATTTGTCACTCCGATTGTCGGAGAGATATCTCTGGGCCCACTCGGTAATGCACATCACTATAAGCCTTGCAAGCATTGCAACTAATGAGTTAGTTGTGGTATGATGTGTTACAAAACGAGTAAAGAGACTTGCCGGTAACGAGATTGAACTAGGTATTGAGATACCGACGATCGAATCTCGGGCAAGTAACATACCGATGACAAAGGGAACAACGTATGTTGTTATGCAGTTTGACCGATAAAGATCTTCGTAGAATATGTAGGAGCCAATATGAGCATCTAGGTTCCGCTATTGGTTATTGACCGGAGACGTGTCTCGGTCACGTCTACATAGTTCTCGAACCCGTAGGGTCCGCATGCTTAAAGTTCGATGATGGTTATATTATGAGTTTATGTGTTTTGATGTACCGAAGGAGTTCAGAGTCCCGGATGAGATCGGGGACATGACGAGGAGTCTCGAACTGGTCGAGACGTAAAGATTGATATATTGTACAACTATATTCGGACATCGGAAAGGTTCCGAGTGATTCAGGTATTTTCGGGAGTACCGGGGAGTTACGGGAATTCGTATTGGGCCTTAATGGGCCATACGGGAAAGGAGACAAAGGCCTCAAAGGGTGGCCGCACCCCTCCCCATGGGCTGGTCCGAATTGGACTAGAGAGTGGGGGCGCCCCCTTCCTTCCTTCTCCTTTTCCCTTCCCTTTCCTTCCCTCCCACTCCTACTACTTGGAAGGGCTCCTAGTTCTACTAGGAAAGGGGGAATCCTACTCCCGGTGGGAGTAGGACTCCCCTAGGGCGCACCAAAGAGAGGGCCGTCCCTCCCCCTCCTCCACTCCTTTATATACGGGGGCAGGGGGCACCCCAAAGACACAAGAATTGATCTCTTGATCTCTTAGCCGTGTGCGGTGCCCCCCTCCACCATAATCCACCTCGATCATATTGTAGCGGTGCTTAGGCGAAGCCCTGCATCGGTGGAACATCATCATCGTCACCATGCCATCGTGCTGATGAAACTCTCCCTCAACACTCGGCTGGATCGAAGTTCGAGGGACGTCATCGAGTTGAACGTGTGCAGAACTCGGAGGTGTTGTGCGTTCGGTACTTGATTGGTCGGATCATGAAGACGTACGACTACATCAACCGCGTTGTGCTAATGCTTCCGCTTTCGGTCTACGAGGGTACGTAGACAACACTCTCCCCTCTTGTTGCTATGCATCACCATGATCTTGCATGTGCGTAGGAAATTTTTGAAATTACTACGTTCCCCAACAGTGGTATCAGAGCCAGGTTTTATGCGTTGATGTAATATGCACGAGTAGAACACAAGTGAGTTGTGGGCGATATAAGTCATACTTCTTACCAGCATGTCACACTTTGGTTCGGCAGTATTGTTGAATGAAGCGGCCCGGACCGACATTACGCGTACGCGAGACTGGTTTTACCGCCGTGCTATGCACACAGGTGACTAGCGGGTGTCAGTTTCTCCAACTTTAGTTGAACCGAGTGTGGCTACGCTCGGTCCTTGTGAAGGTTAAAACAACACCAACTTGACAAACTATCGTTGTGGTTTCGATGCGTAGGTAAGAACGGTTCTTGCTAAGCCCGTAGCAGCCACGTAAAACTTGCAACAACGAAGTAGAGGACGTCTAACTTGTTTTTGCAGGGCATGTTGTGATGTGATATGGTCAAAACGTGATGAGATATAAGTTATTGTATAAGATGATCATGTTTTGTTGAAGTTATCGGCAACTGGCAGAAGCCTTATGGTTGTCTCTTTATTGCATAAGATGCAAGCGCCAAATAATTGCTTTACTTTATCGCTATGCGATAGCAATAGTTGGCGAGATGACCATGTAACGACACATTAATATAGATCAAGATGATGGAGATCATGGTGTCATGCTGGTGACGATGGAAATCATGACGATGCTTTGGAGATGGAGATCAAAGGCACAAGATGATGATGGCCATATCATGTCACATATTTTGATTGCATGTGATGTTTATCTTTTATGCATCTTATCTTGCTTTGATTGACGGTAGCATTATAAGATGATCTCTCACTAAATTTCAAGATAAAAAGTGTTCTCCCTGAGTATGCACCGTTGCCAAAGTTCGTCATGCCCAGACACCACGTGATGATCGGGTGTGATAAGCTCTACGTCCATCTACAACGGGTGCAAGCTAGTTTTGCACACGCAGAATACTAAGGTTAAACTTGACGAGCCTAGCATATGCAGATATGGCCTCGGAACACTAAGACCGAAAGGTCGAGCGTGAATCATATAGTAGACATGATCAACATAGTAATGTTCACCATTGAAAACTACTCCATTTCACGTGATGATCGGTTATGGTTTAGTTGATTTGGATCACGTGATCACTTAGAAGATTAGAGGGATGTCTTTCTAAGTGGGAGTTCTTAAGTAATATGATTAATTGAACTTAAATTTATCATGAACTTAGTCCTAGTAGTATTAGCATATCTATGTTGTAGATCAATAGCTCGCGTTTAGCTCCCCTGTTTTATTTTTGATATGTTCCTAGAGAAAACTAAGTTGAAAGATGTTAGTAGCAATGATGTGGATTGGATCCGTGATATGAGGTTTATCCTCATTGCTGCATAGAAGAATTATGTCCTTAATGCACCGCTAGGTGATAGACTTATTGCAGGAGCAGATGCAGACGTCAAGAACATTTGGCTAGCTCAATATGATGACTACTTGATAGTTTAGTGCACCATGCTTAACAGCTTAGAATCGGGACTTCGAAGACGTTTTGAACGTCATGGATCATATGGATGTTCCAGGAGTTGAATTTAATATTTCAAGCAAATACCCGAGTTGACAGATATGATGTCTCCAACAAGTTCTATAGCTAAAAGATGGAGGAGAATAGCTCAAGCAGTGAGCATGTGTTCAGATTGTCTGGGTACTATAATCGCTTGAATCAAGTGGGAGTTAATCTTCCAGATAAAATTGTGATTGACAGAATTCTCTAGTCACCACCACCAAGTTAGTAGAACTTCTTGATGAACTATAGTATGCAAGGGACGATGAAAACGATTCCTGAGCTTTTCATGATGATGAAATCGATGAAGGTAGAAATCAAGAAAGAGCATCAAATGTTGATGATTAACAAGACTACTAGTTTCAAGAAAAGGGCAAAGGGAAAGAAAGGGAACTTCAAGAAGAACGGCAAGAAAGTTGCTACTCAAGTGAAGAAGCCCAAGTCTGGTCCTAAGCCTGAGACTAAGTGCTTCTACTGCAAAGGGACTGGTCACTGGAAGCGGAACTGCCCCAAGTATTTGGCGGATAAGAAGGATGGCAAAGTGAACAAAGGTATATTTGATATATAGATTATTGATGTGTATTTTACTAGTGTTCGTAGCAACCCCTCGGTATTTGATACTGGTTCAATTGCTAAGAGTAGTAACTCGAAACGGGAGTTGCAGAATGAACAGAGACTAGTTAAGGGTGAAGTGACGATGTGTGTTGGAAGTGGTTCCAAGATTGATATGATCATCATCACACACTCCCTATACTTTCGGGATTAGCGTTGAACCTAAATAAGTGTTATTTGGTGTTTGCATTGAGCATGAATATGATTTGATCATGTTTATTGCAATACGGTTATTCATTTAAGTAAGAGAATAAATTGTTGTTCTGTTTACATGAATAAAACCTTCTATGGTCATACACCCAATGAAAATGGTTTGTTGGATCTCGATCGTGGTGATACACATTCTCATAATATTGAAGCCAAAAGATGCAAAGTTAATAATGATAGTGCAACTTATTTGTGGCACTGCCGTTTAGGTCATATTGGTGTAAAGCGCATGAAGAAAATCCATGTTGATGGGCTTTTGGAATCACTTGATTATGAATCAGTTGATGCTTGCGAACCGTGCCTCATGGGCAAGATAATTAAGACCCCGTTCTCCGGAACAATGGAGCAAGCTGACTTATTGGAAATAATACATACTGATGTATGTAGTCCGATGAATGTCGAGGCTCACGGCGGTTATCGTTATTTTCTGACCTTCACAGGTGATTTGAGCAGATATGGGTATATCTACTTGATGAAACATAAGTCTGAAACCTTTGAAAAGTTCAAAAAACTTCAGAGTGAAGTGGAAAATCATTGCGACAAGAAAATAAAGTTTCTACAATCTGATCGCAGAGACAAATATTTGAGTTACGAGTTTGGTCCTCAATTAAAACAATGTGGAATAGTTTCAAAAAATCATGCCACCCGGAACACCACAACATAATGGTGTGTCTGAACGTCATAACCGTACTATTATTGGATATAGTGCAATATATGATGTTTCTTACCGATTAACCACTATAGTTTTGAGGTTATGCATTAGAGACAGCTACATTCACGTTAAATAGGGCACCATCTAAATCCGTTGAGATGACACCGTATGAACTATGGTTTGGCAAGAAACCTAAGCTGTCGTTTCTTAAAGTTTGAGGTTGCAATGCTTATGTGAAAAAGTTTCAACCTGATAAGCTCAAACCCAAATCAGAGAAGTGTGTCTTCATAGGATACCCAAAAGAAAATGTTGGGTACACCTTCTATCACAGATCCTAAGGCAAGATATTCATTGCTGAGAATGGATCCTTTCTAGAGAAGGAGTTTCTCTCAAAAGAAGTGAGTGGGAGGAAAGTAGAACTTGATGAGGTAACTGTACCTGCTCCCTTATTGGAAAGTAGTTCATCACAGAAATCTGTTACTGTGACTACTACACCAATTAGTGAGGAAGCTAATGATGATGATCATGTAACTTTAGATCAAGTTACTACCGAACCTCGTAGGTAAACCAGAGTGAGATCCGCACCAGTGTGGTACGGTAATCCTATTCCGGAGGTCATGTTGCTTGGCCATGACGAGCCTACGAACTATGAGGAAGCGATGATGAGCCCAGATTCCGCAAAATGTCTTGAGGCCATGAAATCTGAGATGAGATCCATGTATGAGAACAAAGTATGGACTTTGATTGACTTGCCCAATGATCGGCGAGCCATTGATATTAAATGGATCTTCAAGAGGAAGACGGATGCTGATAGTAGTGTTACTATCTACAAAGATAGAATTGTCGCAAAAAGGTTTTCGACAAGTTCAAGGTGTTGACTACGATGAGAGTTTCTCACTCATATCTATGCTTAAGTCTGTCCAAATCATGTTAGCAATTGCCGCATTTTATGAAATCTGGCAAATGGATAAACAAAACTGCATTCTTTAACGGATTTATTAAAGAAGAGTTGTATATGATGCAACCAGAAGGTTTTGTCAATCCTAAAGGTACTAACAAAATATGCAAGCTCTAGCGATCCATCTATGGACTGGTGCAAGCATCTCGGAGTTGGAATATACGCTTTGATAAGTTGATCAAAGCATATAGTTTTATACAGACTTGCGGTGAAGCCTGTATTTACAAGAAAGTGAGTGGGAGCACTACAGTATTTCCGATAAGTATATGTGAATGACATATTGTTGATCGGAGATAATGTAGAATTATTTGCAAAGGAATACCTCAGTGAAGCTGCTTACATAGTAAGCATAAGATCTATAGAGATAGAACAAGACGCTTAATAAGTTTTTCAATGAGTACATACCTTGACAAGATTTTGAAGTAGTTCAAAATGGAACAGTCAAAGAAAGAGTTCTTGCCTGTATTACAAGGTGTGAAACTGAATAAGACTCAAAACCCGACCACGACAGAAGATAGAGAGAGAATGAAAGTCATTCCCTATGCCTCAGCCATAGGTTCTATAAAGTATGCCATGCTGTGTACCAGACCTATTGTATACCTTGCCCTGTGTTTGGCAAGGGAGTACAATAGTGATCTAGGAGTAGATCACTGGACATTGGTCAAAATTATCCTCAGTGGAATAAGGATATGTTTCTCGATTATGGAGGTGACAAAAGGTTCATCGTAAAGGGTTACGTCGATGCAAGTTTTGACACTGATCCAGATGACTCAAAGTCTCGATCTGGATACATGCGAATCTGAATGTGGCAGACCCGTTGACTAAACTTCCTTCATAAGCAAAACATGATCACACCTTAGTACTCTTTGGGTATTAATCACATAGTGATGTGAACTAGATTATTGACTCTAGTAAACCCTTTGGGTGTTGGTCACATGACGATGTGAACTATGGGTGTTAATCACATGGTGATGTGAACTATTGATGTTAAATCACATGGCGATGTGAACTAGATTATTGACTCTAGTGCAAGTGGGAGACTGAAGGAAATATGCCCTAAAGGCAATAATAAAGTTATTATTTATTTCCTTATATCATGGTAAATGTTTATTATTCATGCTAGAATTGTATTAACCAGAAACACAATACATGTGTGAATACATAGACAAACAGTATGTCACTAGTATGCCTCTACTTGACTAGCTCGTTGAATCAAAGATGGTTAAGTTTCCTAGCCATAGACATGAGTTGTCATTTGATTAACGGGGTCACATCATTAGAGAAAGATGTGATTGACTTGACCCATTCCGTTAGCATAGCACTTGACCGTTTAGTTTGTTGCTATTGCTTTATTCATGACTTATACATGTTCCTATGACTATGAGATTATGCAACTCCCGTTTACCGAAGGAACACTTTATGTGCTACCAAACATCACAACGTAACTGGGTGATTATAAAGGTGCTCTACAGGTGTCTCTGAAGGTACTTGTTGGGTTGGCCTATTTAGAGATTAGGATTTTTCACTGCGATTGTCGGAGAGGTATCTCTGGGCCCACTCGGTAATGCACATCACTATAAGCCTTGCAAGCATTGCAACTAATGAGTTAGTTGCGGGATGATGTGTTACAAAACGAGTAAAGAGACTTGCCAGTAACACGATTAAACTAGGTATTGAGATACCGACGATCGAATCTCGGGCAAGTAACATACCGATGACAAAGGGAACAACGTATGTTGTTATGTGGTTTGACCGATAAAGATATTCGTAGAATATGTAGGAGCCAATATGAGCATCCAGGTTCCGCTATTGGTTATTGACCGGAGACGTGTCTCGGTCATGTCTACATAGTTCTCGAACCCGTAGGGTCTGCACGCTTAAAGTTCGATGATGGTTTTATTATGAGTTTATGTGTTTTGATGTACCGAAGGAGTTCGGAGTCCCAGATGAGATCGGGGACATGACGAGGAGTCTCGAAATGGTCGAGACGTAAAGATCGATATATTGGACGACTATATTCGGACATCGGAAAGGTTCCGAGTGATTCGGGTATTTTCGGGAGTACCGGGGAGTTACAGGAATTTGTATTGGGCCTTAATGGGCCATACGGGAAAGGAGAGAAAGGCCTCAAAGGGTGGCCGCACCCCTCCCCATGGGCTGGTCCGAATTGGACTAGGGAGGGGGGGGGGCGCCCCCTTCCTTCCTTCTCCTTTTCCCTTCCCTTTCCTTCCCTCCTACTCCTACTACTTGGAAGGGCTCCTAGTTCTACTAGGAAAGGGGGAATCCTACTCCCGGTGGGAGTGGGACTCCCCTAGGGCGCACCATAGAGAGGGACGGCTGTCAGGACCCCGATTCCAAGTCACATCGATCTAGCCGGTAAGACCTCATATCACTTTGTGGCCTCACGCACAGTATTCCCACGGTGTCGCCTTACCATGGCCCGGGACCATTTGCGCCTTTTGGCTCACGTATATGATAGTGTCGCTAGCATTCAAATGACAGAGAACCCGGGCCGACATGGCTATTCGTTAACCCAAAGCGGCACTAACCTATGGGGACATGCATACATGATTCACATCGAGCATGTCGGTCAGCAGCGTGTGAATCCGGGCTGTAGCACTGGGCTAACAGGACTCCGGGAACCCGGGCTGTAGCAGGCTAGGCAGGACTCCGGATGTCACCGCTTGACATTTCCCCGAAGGGACAGACACAGGAACGAAGTGAAACACATGCCGGCCAGTCAAGTGTCCCGAGTAGTAGTGCTGGGCTAGCAGGACTCCGGTGAACTGGGCTGTAGCGGACTACTATGGCTCATGGAAGCACTAGACTACATTTCCCCATAAGAGAGGCTGCCAAGGATAATCAACTAGATTGTCGGATCCCACACATACCAAGCATTTCAATCATACACACAATATGCTCGATATGTGTAAATAGAACATGGCATCACAACATAACTCTACAACTCAAGTATTTATTCATTAGGCTCCGAGGAGCGAGATATTACAAACATGGGGCTCATGACCCAACAATCATAGCATACAATGCAAAGCACATGCGGAAGCTTAACATGTCCGAGTACAGACATCTACAAATGAAAAAGGCTAAGAAGCCTGACTATCTACTAGATCCTGCCGAGGGCACAAGATCGTAGCTGAGGTATCAAGCTAAACGTCGAAGTCCATGCGGAACTACTAGCGAGACTGAAGTCTCTCTGCAAAACATAAAATAAGCAAACGTGAGTACAAATATACCTAGCAAGACTTACGTCAGAACTATCTACATATGCATCGGTATCAACAAAGGGGGTGGTGGAGTTTAACTGCAGCAAGCCAGCTTTGACTCGGTGGCTATATTAAACTACGACTGCAAGTAACTCTTTTGAGGTGGCGCACACGAGTCCACATATTCACCATTCAATACACCACTATGGATCCGCTCCCGTCTCCCTACAAGAAGGACATCCATAGCACTCACACTTATCTTGCGAGTTTTAGAGTATCCACTTTCACTTGTCTATGAACTATGCAAGGGGTCCAAGTTTCCATATCCGAGGATTCCGGCTATTCGAATAGATAATGATAACCCTGCAGGGGTGTACTTCTTCACACACGCTCCCACCACTTACCACCATATACACGTCATGTATCTCGGCAACCTTCAAGCGGAAGCCTGGCGAGGGTGTCGGCCACGGCCTACCTAAACACTTAAGTCTCTAGTCCAGGTTTATCGCCTATCCAGGTTCCATCCGCAGGGAGTCCGGCCGAGGTTTCCACATACGGCCCCGAACGATGTGAACAAGGTTCCCGAGACACCAAACGGGCGCCCGGTACACCGTGGCACGGTGTATCTCCGCAACATAGCCCACCACTAGGGTCAGCGCTACGCACGGCCGCCAACACATAACCTACAAACACCAAAAACTAGTTGCAACTCCTGGACAGAGTACTAGGGTGATTAAGAAGCCGAGAGGGTCAATTAAGGACCCCAATGAGTGGTAGTAGCTATTCATGGATCACAGACACAGAACTCAGTTCCTGAGGACGGTTTCAATGAGACAACCCACCATGTACTCCTACATGGCCTCTCACCGCTACCTTTACCAAAACGTGTTCACACACTTAGCTCACACACAGTAGGACATGTTCACACACCTCCGATTCATTCCCGATGAATCAGACCTGACACAACTCTATGCAATAGCAGGCATGACAAACAAGCATGAATGAGTAGGCACATCAGGGCTCAAACAACTCCTACTCATGCTAGTGGGTTTCATCTATTTACTGTGGCAATGATAGGTCATGCAAAGGAAGGGGTTCAACTACCGCAACATGTACAGTTGAATCGTTGTTGTCCTAATGCAGTAAAAGAGAGCAGGAGCGAGAGAGTGGGATTGTATCAGAATGAACAAGGGGGTTTTGCTTGCCTGGCACTTCTGAAGATAGTAAAGCTCTTCATCGGTGTCATCGAACTCATCGCCGAAACATACACCTACCGAGGGGGAACAACCACCGGCAAAAAAGAGGGAACACAATCAATGCAATGCAACAATATGATGCACGACCATGACATGGCAATATGCTGTGATTTGAGCTAATGCATCTAGTTATGATTTAAATGAAGTTGGTTTGAATACAAGATTCAAATTCCAACTCCATATATGATTATTTAAATGCCCTTTATTTGTTTTGTCCAAAACAGAGGACAAACATTGTTCAAACATGCATGAAAATGGTACAGATGGATTCCTTGAATTTTTCTGATCATTTTTCATATATAATTTATTTCATTTGGAGTTACGGTTGAATTTCTATGAATTTTAGAAGTTTATACTATTTTCTGGAATTTTCTGAATTATTTTTAATCTAGAAATGACTTATTGCGTCAGCATGACGTCTGTGTGACATCAGCAGGTCAACCGAGCTGTTCTGGGTCAAAATTGACCAGTGGGTCCCACTGGTCAGTGACACGGTGCTGGCCGGGGTCACTGACAGGTGGGCCCGGTCAATGTTGACTTGACCAAAGTCAAAGCTGACACGTGGGCTCCACACATATTAGTACTAATCCTAACAGAAAATTAGACTAACCTAATTAGTCACAGGGTCCCACACGTCAGTGGCTCTAGAGGGGTCATTAGTGGGCTCATTAGCAACTAATGATGTCGCCACGTCGGCACGGCCGGGGATTAGCCGCCAGCGACCTCGATAGACGGCGGAGGCACGCCGGAATCGCTACTCCGGCGACGGTTTGATGCGCGGGAGGGATCTACGGGTTCCTGGAGTTGCGGCGCTTCTAGTGGTGGTGGCGGATGGTGCTGGAGTGGCCGGTGAGTGGCCGGGAACGAGCTTTAGCGGCGGCCGGAGCTCGGGCGAGCTCAGGTTCGGCGATGCGGGGCACGGAAGGAACCATGGGTGGTCATAGTAGACTCGTTAGAGTGCGGTGAGTGCAGCCGTGAGCTCGAATGCGGGCTTGCGCGGCCGTAGCCACGGCTACGCCATGGCCGGCGGCGAGAGGCTTCGGTCATGGTTGGGGATCGGGGCTAGATCACGCGGGGGACGACGGGGCAAGGGGGAATCGGGTCAACGGCTCACCGTGGAGCTGCAGGGATGTCTAGCGAGCTCGGGGGCGCGCTAGAGTGGCCGAATCGACGGAGATGGGCGTCGGAGCCGAAGCTTGAAGACGATGATGATGGCGGCTGCTCGGGGCCTCCGTGCTTCCTTCCTTCGGTGCAGAGGTGAAGCGAGATGTGGCGAAGGCTCTGGATAGCTCGGGGAGGCAAGGCGACGGCGGTGGGCGCGGCGGCTCACGGCGGCGTGCTCAGGCGCGTGAGGGGAAGAGCGATGGAGAGAGACAGAG
>NC_041384.1:40645545-40653771 GCF_002162155.2 Triticum dicoccoides | reverse complement strand
CAGAGGAAAGGGGAGGGCACGAGCAGAGAGTGAGAGAACGAGGGGGTCGGGGGGTGTGCGTGGCGGTGACCAGGTAGTCGAGGGGGGGGGGGCACGCAGGCAAGAAGGAGCCAGCGCGGATCGCCGGCCATCGGGCACGCAACTGCTTCTCCTCCTGGCAGGAGGAAGAAGACAGTGCTGCCCTTGGTGGGCCGGGCTGGCTTTGGCCAGTAGGCCACTACAGTGGTGGGCTGCACGGTAAGGTTCCTCTTTTTTTATATTTCCTGTTTTCTATTATTCTGCAACTTTGTGGCTTTATTAAAAATACTTAGATACTTCCAAAAATCACCAAACTGCTCATGCTCACTGTATGGAATAAACCCAACATGAAACATTTCAGTTTGGGATTATTTGGACATTATTTCTTATATAACAGAAATAATTCCAACCCAAATATATTATTGATTTAAATCAAAGGCCCAAATAAATTATTTCTGTGACTCCCAAAATATTGGTTTGAATTTCACCTCATGCCAATATTTTCACAGAATAACAGGAACATTTTCTTGGACTCATTTGATGAGATTTAAATGTTGGTTATTTTTAGTGGTTTTCCGAGGCTTGGAAAATTCCTCAATTCAAATTTCAATTGAATTTAAACATGATGCAGCAACCAAACTAGTCCAAGGCCATGGTAAAGCTAGGGCTATGACAACTCACCCCCACTAAACAAGAATCTCGTCCCGAGATTCAAGACGTGAGGTAAGAAGATAGAGGGACACAAGCTAACACAATCTTCACGATCCAGATGTCTTTCTTGAGGATATTGATTCATTGCGTCATCTTGATCTTGACGTCTTTGCTTTCGGGATCTTCATCCAGCATGATGACGGCAGAAAGAAATTCTGTAGGAATCGATCTCCTTGGAGATCGAGCACTCAAGATCAACTCATGGAGTGAGATATAAAACATTTCTTGAGCTGAGACATGAAACACACATCAGGGGTGATGGAAAGAAGCGGATGATAAAGGTTCAAATTTGGTAGGCAACAATTCCACACTTAAGTAGGAGGGTGCATGGTTTCAAAGTAGCGAGGAGATAATTGCCATGATACCATAACGATACATCTTAAGGAAGGTGACTCGCAGAAATATTCCCTTAAGTGGCAAAAAGAATTACTTTTGATACAAAGATCATTGAAACTCTTCATACCAGCCTAAGGCAATCACAATCGATCATTTGAAGGAGTTCAAAAGAATGACATACTCGGACTAGAATGGATGATGTGGACTTCCTTGTTAAAGACAACGCAATGGATGATTTTTCTTATCATCAGAAATGGATGGGACCCATGGCAAGTCCACTTTTGAAGATGATCCTGAACAACAACTACTAAGGTGCAAGCTGGGAACAAAATGCAAATGTTGGGAATGATTCTGGTAACTGGGGAAGAACTCAACAGTCTAGAGTGAGTCCACTGTTTGAAAAGGTTATAACATAACCGAGGAAACAGGAAGCAAATCCCAGTTAACGCCAACGATAAAACCTAGTGCTTGCGCGTGCTCTCAAGAACTTGAGCATCTCCATATTCATCAAGATTTACCAATATCCGTTTCAAGGATCCTGGCAACACAACATGCTACCATGATGAATAATGGTGGAAGATGCAGATGCAAAGAAAGATAACACTTTCTCAGATTTCACCTTAGCGAGGCCAAGGAATCAAAATCTGGATGATCGACAGAGAGACATTTAGCACTCCGCTTCTAATGTTCCCCTTGATGTACTGGTTACCATGGTCATGCTTTAAAGCATCAACATAGCCATCAAGTAGTGGTCGGACTTCGGAATACAAAGGATCCATAAGGAACAACTTCTGGAGAAAATCCTACGAAATCCTTATAGAGAGGTGGCCAACTTCTTCAATCAAGATACTACAATAATAGATCTTCCGACTGGGTGTGTTGGCCACGACATCCACTTTACCGGTTATCGAGAGACCAATATTATAGTTCTTGGAAAATGCTCCAACCATCATATCTGCCTGAGATTCAGATCTGGTTGGTGTCAGGATATTCCAGACTCATCGAGTCTAGAAAGGAAAATGAAGGTTTGCAACACAATTTGACGAGATGACGTTGCGAGATTCTCAGGGAATGAACTGCGATAGCAGGCTCCAAAACATGAGCTGGTTCTGGTACAAACCTGTGAACACGCTATCCGAGACAAGTGTGACCATGTGGTAGTCTTATAATAAAATACTACCAAGTTTAGGTTGGGGAACCGTCATCGAGGATAACGAAGTCCTGACATAAGTCATGATTCTTAAGAAGGAACTTCTTCTCCTTGAACAAATCAGTCAGTGGCTTGGTGTGCTAGCAAACACATATAGAATGGAGGCGGCCAACCTATCAAACCATAGAGTACTTCGCACATATGCGTGACTAACTTGGGAAGATTCCAGAGGAAACAAAAACAATCTTTCTCGAATTCACGGCGGCAACTTGCATCGATTGCACGTGAACCGGAGGAAGTCACTTCTTTCATCCAGACAGATACTTCATGAACAGAGCATGAAGAAATGCTTGCACAAGTTTCCAACACTAGCTTGATGTTCGACATGAGCCATGGATAAGATAAGATGCTGCTGATGGGCTCAACAACAACTCATCGGAATTTCCATACCACTGGACTTCCACCATCATGTGAACACGGTGATAGCATTGGTCAGACCAAAAGATGTAATGGTGTATTCTCGAGGGATCAACCACGAGTAAGACAACACTACGAACGTCGTTGGTTCTGATTTGACTTGACGATAGCCCATACTCAAGTGAAAGTTTTGACAAGACAATAGATCCAACAACTGATCACGAGGATCAATTGGTGAAGATATCATCTTTCTTCAACACACACACAACACAAAGATATCCCTTCAGGAAGAACCAAATTCGGCAAAGCCTTTTATCTTCCAACTCTCCAAGTTGTTGTTCAGCTTAACCATCTAGCTCAGGGGTAACCAACACAGATTCTTGGAGAAGGGATGGTTTACAGAAAAGCCAACATGATCACGAACTCAACATAGAGATCAGGGAACAACCTGGTAATACTTCCGAGAAGATATTCGGAAAATCACGAACCACCGATATGTTATTAAGCTCGAGAACAATCTTGCTTTTCAGGGCAAGAAGATATGATCAAGGAGCGAGGGATTGTCACAATCCTAACTCATTGGTCGATGAGTGCACCCGGAGATATGGACTAGGTAGCACGATCAACCTTAGAATGGTAGCTCAAAAACCAACACGCTAGGAATAAAAATATTGTCCATTTACAACAAAGCAACGAGTTGCTCGGAGTATTGATTTCACACATCACAATTCAATTATCGGCATTCCGATTACAACAACACGGAACCGAGGAATGAATAATGATGGCGAGAAGTATCACTGTATCAAGAGTTCATAGGATGTTGTGCAATTCCTATGATATTCCTGACATAAAGAGGGCAATACTTAAGGGTTGAATAGGATCAGAAGCTGGATTGTCACTTTGATCTGCGGGATACAACTGCTTTGACCCAATCCTGGATATGGATGAGGTACTGGAGTTTGTTTCTCCTGGTCATTCCGGAATGGAATGGCTTGACGGATCACATGAATAATAGGCATCGATAACACCAATGCACAACTACTCTTGACCAACAATTGATGGACGAGGTTCAGAATACAACTAAAGAGGAACAACTCAAAGGAACATATAATTTTTCTGAGTTATGGACGCATGGATTAGCATGTTATTTCTTCCGGATAACCCATGAAGAAAGGTAGGACTGGCAGATTCACAATGCAGAATGGAGAACTCATCAAGAGCACTCTGGTTGTGATCTTTTGATCCAACAAACTTCTTCCATAAGTGGTTCATAGTATTTGGAAGGAGGAAATACCACGGATCTCGAGGACTATCACAAAGGTTACTAATATCCTAAAGGAACTAGCAACACTATCAACATGAGATAAGTAGGGGAATCTCGGGTTCAAGAACCCAGGAGTAGAATACCTACTAACTAAATGGCATCACGGGATGCTTTCGAGAATGGTGGCCAGAATTATCACACCGGGAACACAAAACATGGCTAGATTACTAGGTGACTCCCTACAACACCTAGGGTCATAATAATAGCTCTAACATATATGTTGAGGCAACAGAGTACCTCAACTCACTGATTAGAGTGGATAAACTGGCCCAAAGGAACGTCGGTAACGGAAGAAGGAATTTGCAAATGCATCAGACTAGTTAGAAACCTGGGATGACTCGGACAGCATAACGGCTGTAAATGCTCAAAATGATTTGAGACATCCTGCAAAATGGTGGCATAACCACTCAACAACACAATATCAAGGTTCTGAGATCAACTGTCAACATACGGAAGTAGTAGGAACGGAACTGAAGCTTGAAACTATCAATTCTATAAGTCTATGGATTAGTAGCACGTCATCCTGATAGATAGATGAGAAGGCCTAATTCTTAATCCCCGTAGAAAAGAAGAGGTTGACTCAGATCAAAAGGGCATAGGGCAAAGGAGTAAAAAGAGCCTTACGTTCCCTTCCACAATCAATTCCCTTACATAACTAAAGCATTTCTAGACTCGACTTCGACCAGTTTGGCTTGGTAATCCTACAGGCAGTCAGGCTCTGATACCAAAGCTGTCAGGACCCCAATTCCAAGTCACATCGATCTAGCCGGTAACACCTCATATCACTTTGTGGCCTCATGCACGTTATTCCCACGGTGTCGCCTTACCATGGCCCGGCACCGTTTGCGCCTTTTGGCTCACGTATATGATAGTGTTGCTAGCATCCATATGACAGAGAACCCGGGCCTACATGGCTAGTCGTTAACCCAAAGCGGCACTAACCTATGGGGACAGGCATACATGATTCACATCGAGCATGTCGGTCAGCAGCGTGTGAATCCGGGCTGTAGCACTGGGCTAATAGGACTCTGGGAACCCGGGCTGTAGCAGGCTAGGCAGGACTCCGGATGTCACCGCGTGACATTTCCCCGAAGGGACAGACACAGGAACGAAGTGAAACACATGCCGGCCAGTCAAGTGTCCTGAGCAGTAGTGCTGGGCTAGCAGGACTCAGGTGAACCGGGCTGTAGTGGACTACTATGGCTCATGGAAGCACTAGACTACATTTCCCCATAAGAGAGGCTGCCAAGGATAATCAACTAGATTGTCGGATCCCACACATACCAAGCATTTCAATCATACACACAATATGCTCGATATGTGTAAATAGAACATGGCATCACAACATAACTCTACAACTCAAGTATTTATTCATTAGGCTCCGAGGAGCGAGATATTACAAACATGGGGCTCATGACACAACAATCATAGCATACAATGCAAAGCACATGCGGAAGCTTAACATGTCTGAGTACATACATCTACAAATGAAAAAGGCTAAGAAGACTGACTATCTACCAGATCCTGCCGAGGGCACAAGATCGTAGCTGAGGTATCAAGCTAAACGTCGAAGTCCATGCGGAACTACTAGCGAGACTGAAGTCTCTCTGCAAAACATAAAATAAGCAAATGTGAGTACAAATGTACCCAGCAAGACTTACGTCAGAACTATCTACATATGCATCGGTATCAACAAAGGGGGTGGTGGAGTTTAACTGCAGCAAGCCAGCTTTGGCTCGGTGGCTATATTAAACTACGACTGCAAGTAACTCTTTTGAGGTGGCGCACATGAGTCCACATATTCACCATTCAATACACCACTATGGATCCGCTCCCGTCTCCCTACGAGAAGGCCATCCATAGCACTCACACTTATCTTGCGAGTTTTAGAGTATCCACTTTCACTTGTCTATGAACTATGCAAGGGGTCCAAGTTTCCATATCCGAGGAATCCGGCTATTCGAATAGATAATGATAACCCTGCAGGGGTGTACTTCTTCACACACGCTCCCACCACTTACCACCATATACACGTCATGTATCTCGGCAACCTTCAAGCGGAAGCCTGGCGAGGGTGTCGGCCATGGCCTACCTAAACACTTAAGTCTCTAGTCCAGGTTTATCGCCTATCGAGGTTCCATCCGCAGGGAGTCCGGCCGAGGTTTCCACATACGGCCCCGAACGATGTGAACAGGGTTCCCGAGACACCAAATGGGCGCCCGGTACACCGTGCCACGGTGTATCTACCGCAACATAGCCCACTCCTAGGGTCAGCGCTACGCACGGCCGCCAACACATAACCTACAAACACCAGAAACTAGTTGCAACTCCTGGACAGAGTACTAGGGTGATTAAGAAGCCGAGAGGGTCAACTAAGGACCCCAATGAGTGGTAGTAGCTATTCATGGATCACAGACACAGAACTCAGTTCCTGAGGATGGTTTCAATGAGACAACCCACCATGTACTCCTACATGGCCTCTCACCGCTACCTTTACCAAAACGTGTTCACACACTTAGCTCACACACAGTAGGACATGTTCACACACCTCCGATTCATTTCCAATGAATCAGACCTGACACAACTCTATGCAATAGCAGGCATGACAAACAAGCATGAATGAGTAGGCACATCAGGGCTCAAACAACTCCTACTCATGCTAGTGGGTTTCATCTATTTACTGTGGCAATGACAGGTCATGCAAAGGAAGGGCTTCAACTACTGCAGCATGTACAGTCGAATCGTTGTTGTCCTAATGCAGTAAAAGAGAGCAGGAGCGAGAGAGTGGGATTGTATCAGAATGAACAAGGGGGTTTTGCTTGCCTGGCACTTCTGAAGATAGTAAAGCTCTTCATCGGTGTCATCGAACTCATCGCCGAAACATACACCTACCGAGGGGGAACAACCACCGGCAAACAAGAGGGAACACAATCAATGCAATGCAACAATATGATGCACGACCATGACATGGCAATATGCTGTGATTTGAGCTAATGCATCTAGTTATGATTTAAATGAAGTTGGTTTGAATACAAGATTCAAATTCCAACTCCATATATGATTATTTAAATGCCCTTTATTTGTTTTGTCCAAAAGAGAGGACAAACATTGTTCAAACATGCATGAAAATGGTACAGATGGATTCCTTGAATTTTTCTAATCATTTTTCATATATAATTTATTTCATTTGGAGTTACGGTTGAATTTCTATGAATTTTAGAAGTTTATACTATTTTCTGGAATTTTCTGAATTATTTTTAATCTAGAAATGACTTATTGCGTCAGCATGACATTTGTGTGACATCAGCAGGTCAACTGAGCTGTTCTGGGTCAAAACTGACCAGTGGGTCCCACTGGTCAGTGACACGGTGCTGGCCAGGGTAACTGACAGGTGGGCCCGGTCAACGTTGACTTGACCAAAGTCAAAGCTGACACGTGGGGTCCACACGTATTAGTACTAATCCTAACAGAAAATTAGACTAACCTAATTAGTCACAGGGTCCCACACGTCAATGGCTCTAGAGGGGTCATTAGTGGGCTCATTAGCAACTAATGATGTCGCCACGTCAGCACGGCCGGGGATTAGCCGCCGGCGACCTTGACAGACGGCGGAGGCACGCCGGAATCGCTACTTCGGCGACAGTTTGATGCGCGGGAGGGATCTACAGGTTCCTGGCGTTGCGGCGCTTCTAGTGGTGGTGGCGGATGGTGCTGGAGTGGCCGGAGAGTGGCCGGCAACGAGCTTTAGCGGCGGCCGGAGCTCGGGCGAGCTCGGGTTCGGCGATGCGGGGCACGGAAGGAACCATGGGTGGTTGTAGTAGACTCGCTGGAGTGCGGTGAGTGCAGCCGTGAGCTTGGATGCGGGCTTGCGCGGCCGTAGCCATGGCTATGCCATGGCTGGCGGCGAGAGGCTTCGGTCATGGTTGGGGATCGGGGCTAGATCATGCGGGGGACGACGGGGCAAGGGGGAATCGGGTCAACGGCTCACCGCGGAGCTGCAGGGATGGTTAGCGGGCTCGGGGGCGCGCCGGAGTGGCCGAATCGTCAGATAAGGGCGCCGGAGCCGAAGCTTGAAGACGATGATGATGGCGGCTGCTCGGGGCCTCCATGCTTCCTTCCTTTGGTGCAGAGGTGAAGCGAGATGTGGCGAAGGCTCTGGATAGCTCGGGGAGGCAAGGCGGTGGCGGTGGGCACGGCGGCTCACGGCGGCGTGCTCAGGCACGTGAGGGGACGAGCGACGGAGAGACACAGAGGAAAGGGGAGGGCACGA
>NC_041384.1:40640269-40645264 GCF_002162155.2 Triticum dicoccoides | reverse complement strand
ACGCAGCTGATTCTCCTCCTGGCAGGAGGAAGAAGACAGTGCTGCCCCTGGTGGGCCGGGCTGGCTTTGGCCAGTAGGCCACTACAGTGGTGGGCTGCACAGTAAGGTTCCTCTTTTTTTTATATTTCCTGTTTTCTATTATTCTGCAACTTTGTGGCTTTATTAAAAATACTTAGATACTTCCAAAAATCACCAAACTGCTCATGCTCACTGTATGGAATAAACCCAACATGAAACATTTCAGTTTGGGATTATTTGGACATTATTTTTTATATAACAGAAATAATTCCAACCCAAATATATTATTGATTTAAATCAAAGGCCCAAATAAATTATTTCTGTGACTCCCAAAATATTGGTTTGAATTTCACCTCATGCCAATATTTTCACAGAATAACAGGAACATTTTCTTGGACTCATTTGATGAGATTTAAATGTTGGTTATTTTTAGAGGTTTTCTGAGGCTTGGAAAATTCCTCAATTCAAATTTCAATTGAATTTAAACATGATGCAGCAACCAAACTAGTCCAAGGCCAGGGTAAACCTAGGGCTGTGACAACGGCCCTCCCCCTCCTCCACTCCTTTATATACGGGGGAAGGGGGCACCCCAAAGACGCAAGAATTGATCTCTTGATCTCTTAGCCGTGTGCGGTGCCCCCTCCACCATAATCCACCTCGATCATATCGTAGGGTGCTTAGGCGAAGCCCTGCGTTGGTGGAACATCATCGTCGTCACCATGCCATCGTGCTGACGAAACTCTCCCTCAACACTCGGCTAGATCGGAGTTCGAGGGACGTCATCGAGTTGAACGTGTGCAGAACTCGGAGGTGCCGTGCATTCGGTACTTGATCGGTCAGATCATGAAGACGTACGACTACATCAACCGCGTTGTGCTAACGCTTCCGCTTTCGGTCTACGAGGGTACGTAGACAACACTCTCCCCTCTCATTGCTATGCATCACCATGATCTTGCGTGTGCGTAGGAAATTTTTGAAATTACTACATTCCCCAACAATGACATCATATCATGCCTGCCCGGTTGCTATTTCCAACCATCGATTAGCGAGCCGCCCCACGTCTCGGGGTGTGGTTTTACTGGCACGTCTTGTCAAGGCAGAAATCGTGTCCCTTTATTTACGGGATTTTCATTAACGCAGGCGTGGGTTACCCAACCGTCCCCTGGGTATAACTCCTTGGTAATAGGTAAGCTTAGAGACCCTAGGGGAGACGCCCAATACTCGGGGCCTTTATATAGAGGCCCAGTCTCGTTTTCTTCTCTTGCACTTGCTTCTTCCTCAACCCCAGCCACCCCAAGTTCCAACCCTCGGGTTCCAATCGCCACCAGCCCTGGTCATGTCCAGATCCAGCCATCAGGGCCAGTGGGTGGCTTCTTCTGTCACGGAGGAGGATATTGCGAAGCTCCGCATAGCGAGGTATCTGACTTCGGAAACCTTTCATCGGCTTCCGGCACAAGGGCAAGTCATACCGACCCCCAGATCTGGCGAGAGGGTAGTATTTGTATCCCACTTCCTTTAGGGGCTAGGGTTCGTGCTTAACCCCTTTGTCCGAGGGCTCATGTTCTACTATGGGTTAGATTTTACGATCTGGCCCCGGACTCTGTTCTCCTCATGTTGACATTTATCATCATGTGTGAGGCCTTATTGCGGACTCCTCCGCACTTCGTTTGTGGCTCAAGAACTTTGATGTGAGGCCACAGGTGGCAGAGAAGGAGCAGAGAGAGTGCGGCAGCGTCACAATAGGCAAGCTGGCCGGCGCAGTTTGGCCCGAAGGATCTTTCGCTGAATCTTCCGACTTATGGAAGCAGGGGTGGTCTTATATCAACGTGCCGCGGGCCCCAAGTGGGCGGCCGCACCTGCGTTCCGGCCCGGCCCTCCAACTCAGCTCGCTTCGTGGGTCAATAAGGGATTGGACTGGGGATCCGTTGATGAAGTGCAGACTCTGCAAAGTCGCATCCGAAGCCTTACCGAGAAGGGCATCGATCCTATGAACGTTGTCCAAGTAATGCTGGTCCGCCTGATCCTGCCATGTCAGCAGCGGCCTCTTCGTATGTGGGAGTTTAACCCAGAAGGGCGGCGGACCCTACAGCAATTCTTCGGCACTACGCATGAAGGAATGTGGAAATTGTATTTTGGGGAACGAGGGCAATGCCCGGACACTACCGAAGATGTTGGCCTTGACTACAATCGTCCAGCTACTTCTGTAAGTACTCGAGCACCTTTCATTCGAGCATATTTTAATGAGATATTGAACAACCCGTCCCTGTTCAGGACTGGATAAAGAAAGCGGTGCTAATCTAGTGTCTGGCACCTCTTACCGAAGACCCTACGACTGCCCTACTAACGAGAATGCTGATTCTGGCACCGTACCAAGTGGCTGCATCCGGGGAAACCAAAATCCTTTTTCCCAAGGGAAAGGGTGCAGAGGGAGTCCTCCAAGGCAAGAAAAGGGCTGCTTCAGAAGATCAGGAGGGGAAGCCTTCCAAGAGAGGAAAAAATCCATCGTCGAGCGGCTTGGGTCGGACGAGTGAGGTTTCCGTAGAGCTTGATGACGAGGATGACCCTCGAGGCAAACCGTAAGTGACGCTGGGGCACTTTGAATGTACCTCGTTCTTTTCCCACTAGTGAAGTGATCGTATGTTCATCCACGTAGGTTAACGCTTGGTGTTTCTCAATCGTCCTCCTCCTCGGGAGATCTTCTTCTCGAGATGATGGAGAGTGACACGCCTCCTCCGTTCTCATCGCCCAACAGAGGAGATGATACCAAGGTATCATCCCGAAGGGCGCCCGAAGGCGGTGCCTCCGTCACTCGAGGTTCCGGGATCAAGACTGGCGTCCCTGAACCGTCCGGTTTACAACCGGAAACGGTTTTGGAGCAAGCAAGCGGGTTCCTTCACTGGAATGCCGTACTCCGGCGGTGGTTTCCAAAGACCCAGGAGCGCCGGAAATGCTGACGAACATGCTATGAGGAGCGTCCATTTCAGAAGAGCACCGTTCCTTGATGGTTATGGTGGTCGAAAGGGTTCTATCCATGAAGAGTGGATTGAACGAGGCCTTGACGAGCCTTCTAAGAGGTTTTGAGATTCGTGATGTAGCTTTGACGATTGACTTTCATTGACAGAATGCACCTGTTGTATATGCAATAGCCCCCGAGACTCGGATTGTCTTCCGAAGGGAGCGATCGGAGGATCAAAGAGATATGGTCAGGCATTAACCTTGGTTTGATTTGAAATACAGGCTGCTTCCCCTCCTGTGGCTGTCCGGAATATGGAAGTGGCCGAACTGCAGTGAATGCTGGATATTGCGGAGGATGACATTGCATTGATCAACAGGCGTCTTGATGACTCACAAGGTATGTATTTCGGGCAATCTTTACACCGGTGTGCTTGACGCGGGAAAGAGCTTCACATGAAATGTGCATGAAATGCAGATGGTGCTGCCGCCATGGAGGCTCTTCGGGCGGAGCTAATCCGGGCCAAGGAGCGGGCCCAGTTTAGTGATGCTGCTGCTGAAGGAGCATCAGTTGAACTAAAGGCCGAACAAGTTGCGTGATGCTAGGGTGAGGATAAGATATCCACGATGACACTCGCTTTGGAGAATGCTACTGGCCGCTTCGAATTTCTTGAGAAGGAGAATAAAGCAATAACGGTGATCAGAGTCCAGAGCACTCCGTGAGGAGGTTCGGCAGGCGAACGAGATATTGGCTGGAAAGCCTTTTCTGCTGTAGACTAAGTTCGGTGACCCGGACTATGCTCAGCTGAACCAAGTGTGGAGTTCTTCAGACGAGTATTTGGACTTGCCGAAGAGTTCTTACGATGCAGCGTGGTATTACCAAGTGCAAGTTGGATATGCAATGGAGAAGCTTTTTTGGTCACAGTTTGGTGTGTCAAAGCGCCCACTGCTGCTCAATGAACAGATGTCCCAATGGGCCGAACTTCATAGGGTATCTGGCGCTGCCATGAAGGATGTTATAGTCCGGCTATGGCCGACTGAGCCTGCGCCGAATAGCTATTTTGGTTTGGTGTAGAAGCTTGTCGATGTAGTGCCGCGCATCGATGCTGTGAAGCGATCGGCGTGCATTGAAGGTGCACGGATCGCCCTTGCCTGAGTCAAGACATTCTGGGGGAAGATGAAGGCCATTGATGTCGCGACGAAGGGTCCTCCCAAAGGCGAGGACCGTTTGCAACCAGAGCATTATTTTGAAGATGTCCTTGAGGCCGCCCACTTGATTGAGGGCCAATGCTCGAAGAACATAATGTTTGAGTGAAGTGTATGATGATTTTAAAAGACAACTTTATAGTTAATCTATTTATGTTTTGCTCAAAAAGCTTGAATTCCTCCTGTGCATTCGTTTTAATATAATCTGAAAGTTTTCCAGTCGTCGGCTTCAGCCCCCTCGTAGGAAGTACGGGGGTGTTCGGAAAAGCATTTAATCACTGTTTATCCAACGTCTTGGGTCCATGAAGGAGGTGATAATGTAGCGAACCAGGCAATCGGACTATAAGGAATTAACACTTTCACTTAACCATGGTAGTTTTATGGTGGGGCTACTGTTGGGGAACATAGTAATTTAAAAACAATTCCTATGCACATGCAAGATCATGGTGATGCGTAGCAACGAGAGGGGAGAGTGTGTCCACATACCCTCGTAGACCGAAAGCGGAAGCGTTAGCACAACGCGGTTTATGTAGTCGTACGTCTTCATGATCCGACCGATCAAGTACCGAACGCATGAACCTCCGAGTTCTGCACACGTTCAACTCGATGACGTCCCTCGAACTCCGATCCAGCCAAGCTTTGAAGGAGAGTTCCGTCAGCACGACGGCGTGGTGACGATGTTGATGTTCTACCATCGCAGGGCTTCGCCTAAGCACCACTACGATATTATTGAGGTGTACTATGGTGGAGAGGGGCACCGCACACGACTAAAAGATCCAAGAGATCAATTGTTGTGTCTATTGGGTGCCCCTCTCCTCC
>NC_041384.1:40600656-40640118 GCF_002162155.2 Triticum dicoccoides | reverse complement strand
ACCACCGGGAGTAGGACTCCTCCTTTTCCTATTTGGAGAGGGAGAGGGAAGGAGCAGGAAGGAGGGAGGTAGGAAAGGGGGGGGGGGCTCCCAATTCGGATTAGGCTTGGGGGGGCCTCCCTTGCTCCTTTCCCCTCCTTTCCACTAAAGCCCATTAAGGCCCATATACCTCCCCGGGGGGTTCCGATAACCTCCCGGTGCTCCGGTATTATCCCGATCTCACCCGGAACCATTCCGGTATCCAAATATAGTCGTCCAATATATCGATCTTTACATCTCGACCATTTCGAGACTCCTCGTCATGTCCGTGATCACATCCGGGACTCCGAACTACCTTCGATACATCAAAACACATAAACTCATAATATAATCGTCAACGAACTTTAAGCGTGCGGACCCTACGGGTTCGAGAACTATGTAGACATGAACGAGAAACGTCTCCAGTCAATAACCAATAGCGGAACCTGGATGCTCATATTGGCACCTACATATTCTACGAAGATCTTTATTGACCAAACTGCATAACAACATACATTGTTCCCTTTGTCATCGGTATGTTACTTGCCCGAGATTCGATCGTCGGTATCTTAATACCTAGTTAAAAATCATTACTGGAAAGTCTCTTTACTCGTTCTGTAATACATCATCCCGCAACTAACTCATTAGTTGCAATGCTTGCAAGGCTTAAGTGATGTGTATTACCGTGTGGGCCCAGAGATACCTCTCCGACAATCGGAGTGACAAATCCTAATCTCGAAATACGCCAACCCAACAAGTACCTTCAGAGACACCTGTAGAGCACCTTTATAATCACCCAATTACGTTGTGACGTTTGGTAGCACACAAAGTGTTCCTCCGGTAAACGGGAGTTGCATAATCTCATAGTCATAGGAACATGTATAAGTCATGAAGAAAGCAATAGCAACATACTAAACGATAAAGTGCTAAGCTAACGGAATGGGTCAAGTCAATCACATCATTCTCCTAATGATGTGATCCCGTTAATCAAATGACAACTCATTGTCTATGGCTAGGAAACATAACCATCTTTGATCAACGAGCTAGTCAAGTAGAGGCATACTAGTGACACTTTGTTTGTCTATGTATTCACACATGTATCATGTTTCCGGTTAATACAATTCTAGCATGAATAATAAACTTTTATCATGATATAGGGAAATAAATAATAACTTTATTATTGCCTCTAGGGCATATTTCCTTCAGTCTCCCACTTGCACTAGAGTCAATAATCTAGATTACACAGTAATGATTCTAACACCCATGGAGCCAAGGAAGGGTGCGGCCAGGGAGGAGTCCTTCCTCCCCAAGGCACCTCGGAGGTGCCTTCCCCTTTTAGGACTCTTCCTTTCCCTTGATTCCTGGCGCATGGGCCTCTTGGGGCTGGTGCCCTTGGCCCATATAGGCCAAGGCGCACCCCCTACAGCCCATGTGGCCCCCCCGGGGCAGGTGGCCCCACCCGGTGGACCCCCGGGACCCTTCCGGTGGTCCCGGTACAATACCGGTGACCCCGAAACTTGTCCCGATGGCCGAAATAGCACTTCCTATATATAATTATTTACCTCCGGACCATTCCGGAACTCCTCGCGATGTCCGGGATCTCATCCGGGACTCCGAACAACTTTCGGGTTACCGCATACTAATATCTCTATAACCCTAGCGTCACCGAACCTTAAGTGTGTAGACCCTACGGGTTCGGGAGACATGCAGACATGACCGAGATGACTCTCCGGTCAATAACCAACAGCGGGATCTGGATACCCATGTTGGCTCCCACATGTTCCACGATGATCTCATTGGATGAACCACGATGTCAAGGACTTAATCAATCCCGTATACAATTCCCTTTGTCTAGCGGTACGATACTTGCCTGAGATTCGATCGTCGGTATCCGATACCTTGTTCAATCTTGTTACCGGCAAGTCTCTTTACTCGTTCCGTAACACATCATCCCGTGATCAACTCCTTGATCACATTGTGCACATTATGATGATGTCCTACCGAGTGGGCCCAGAGATACCTCTCCGTTTACACGGAGTGACAAATCCCAGTCTCGATTCGTGCCAACCCAACAGACACTTTCGGAGATACCTGTAGTGTACCTTTATAGCCACCCAGTGACGTTGTGACGTTTGGCACACCCAGAGCACTCCTACAGTATCCGGGAGTTGCACAATCTCATGGTCTAAGGAAATGATACTTGACATTAGAAAAGCTTTAGCATATGAACTACATGATCTTGTGCTAGGCTTCGGATTGGGTCTTTGTCCATCACATCATTCTCCTAATGATGTGATCCCGTTATCAATGACATCCAATGTCCATGGTCAGGAAACCGTAACCATCTATTGATCAACGAGCTAGTCAACTAGAGGCTTACTAGGGACATGGTGTTATCTATGTATCCACACATGTATCTGAGTTTCCTATCAATACAATTCTAGCATGGATAATAAACGATTATCATGAACAAGGAAATATAATAATAACTAATTTATTATTGCCTCTAGGGCATATTTCCAACAGTCTCCCACTTGCACTAGAGTCAATAATCCAGTTCACATCGATATGTGATTAACACTCAAGGTCACATCCCCATGTGACTAACACCCAAAGAGTTTACTAGAGTCAATAATCTATTTCACATTACCATGTGATTAACACTCGATGAGTTCTGAGTTTGATCATGTTATGCTTGTGAGAGATGTTATAGTCAACGGGTCTGAATCTTTCAGATCCGTATGTACTTCGCAAATCTCTATGTCATCTTGTAGATGCAGCTACTACGCTATATTTGGAGCTATTTCAAATAACTGTTCTACTTGGAGCTACTCTAAATTGTTGCTCCATTATACGTATCCGGTATCTCTACTCAGAGCTATCCGGATAGGTGTTAAGCTTGCATTGACGTAACTCTTTACGTCGAACTCTTTATCACCTCCATAACCGAGAAACATATCCTTATTCCTCTAAGGATAATTTAGACTGTTATCTGGTGATCTACTCCTAGATTACCTTTGTACCCTCTTGCCAGATATGTGGCAAGGCACACATCAGGTGCGGTACTCAGCATGGCATACCGTATAGAGCCTATGACAAAAGCATAGGGGACGACATTCGTCCTTTCTCTTTCTTCTGCCGTGGTCGAGCTTTAAGTCTTAACTTCATACCTTACAACTCAGGCAAGAACTCCTTCTTTGACCGATCCATCTTGAACACCTTCAAGATCATGTCAAGGTATGTGCTCATTTGAAAGTACCATTAAGCGTTTTGATCTATCCTTATAGATCTTGATGCTCAATGTTCAAGTAGCTTAATCCAGGCTTTCCATTGAAAAACACTTTCCAAATAACCCTATATGCTTTCCAAAAATTCTACGTCATTTCTGATCAACAATATGTCAACACCATATATTCATCAGAAATTCTATAGTGCTCCCACTCACTTCTTTGGAAATACAAGTTTCTCATAAACTTTGTACACACCCAAAATCTTTGATCATCTCATCAAAGCATACATTCCAACTCCGAGATGCTTACTCCAGTCCTTAGAAGGATTGCTGGAGCTTTGCATACTTATTAACATCTTTCAAGATTGACAAAAACCTTCCGGTTGTATCACATACAACCTTTGCTCAAGAAAATCGTCAAGGAAACAATGTTTTGACATCCTATCTGCAAGATTTCATAAATAATGTAGTAATCGCTAATATAATTCCAACAGACTCTTAGCATCGCTACGAGTGAGAAAGTCTCATCATAGTCAACTCCTTGAACTTATCGGAAAACATCTTAACGACAAGTCGAGCTTTCTTAATGGTGACATTTACCATCATTGTCCGTCTTCCTTTTAAAAAACCATCTGTACTCAACAACCTTACGACCATCGAGTAGTTCTTCCAAAGTCTACACTTTGTTTTCATATATGGATCCTCTCTCGGATTATACGGCCTCGAGCCATTTTGGAATCCAGGCCCACCATCGCTTCCCCATAGCTTGTAGGTTCATTGTTGTCTAGCAACATGACTTCCAAGACAGGATTACACACCACTCTGAAGTAGTACGCATCCTTGTTATCCCACGAGGTTTGGTAGTGACTTGATCTGAAGTTTCATGATCACTATCATAAGCTTCCACTTCAATTGTTGTAGGTGCCACAGGAACAACTTCCTGTGCCCTGCCACACACTAGTTGAAGAGACGGTTCAATAACCTCATCAAGTCTCCACCATCCTCCCACTCAATTCTTTCGAGAGAAACTTTTCCTCGAGAAAGGACCCGATTCTAGAAACAATCCCTTATTGCTTTCGAATCTGAGACAGGAGGTATACCCAACTGTTTTGGGTGTCCTATGAAGATGCATTTACCCGCTTTGGGTTTGAGCTTATCAGCCTGAAACTTTTTCACATAAGCGTCGCAGCCCCAAACCTTTAAGAAATGACAGCTTAGGTTTCTCTAAACCATAGTTCATATGGTGTCATCTCATCGGAATTACGTGGTGCCCTATTTAAAGTGAATGTGGTTGTCTCTAATGCCTAACCCATAAACTATCGTGGTAATTCGATAAGAGACATCATGGTATGCATCATATCCAATAGGGTGCAGTTATGATGTTCGGACACACCATCACACTATGGTGTTCCAGGCTGTATTAGTTGTGAAACAATTTCCACAATGTCTTAATTCTATGCCAAACTCGTAATTCAGATATTCATCTCTATGATCATATCATAGATATTTTATCCTCTTGTCACGGTGATCTTTCAACTTCACCCTGAAATTACTTGAACCATTCAATAATTCAGACTCGTGATTCATCAAGTAAATATACTCAACATCTACTCAAATCATCTGTGAAGTAAGAACATAATGATATCCACTACATGCCTCAGCACTCATTGGACTGCACACATCAAAATGTATTACTTCCAACAAGTTGCTTTCTAGTTCCATTTTACTGAAAACGAGGCTTTCAGTCATCTTGCCCATGTGGTATGATTTGCATGTCTCAAGTGATTCAAAATCAAGCGAGTCCAAACGGTCCATTTTCATGGAGTTTTCTTCATGCATATACACCAATAGACATGGTTCGCATGTCTCAAACTTTTCAAAAATGAGTGAGTCCAAAGATCCATCAACATGGAGCTTCTTCATGCATTTTATACCGATATGACTTAAGTGGCAGTGCCACAAGTAGGTGGTACTATCATTACTATCTTTTGGCATGAACATGTGTATCACTACGATCGAGATTCAATAAACCATTCATTTTAGGTGTAAGACCATTGAAGGTATTATTCAAATAAATAGAGTAACCATTATTCTCCTTAAATGAATAACCGTATCGCGATAGACATAATCCAATAATGTCTATGCTCAATGCAAACACCAAATAACAATTATTTAGGTTTTAATACCAATCTCGATGGTAGAGGGAGCGTGCAATGCTTGATTACATCAAGCTTGGAAAAACTTTCCAACACATATTGCCAACTCACCTTTAGCTAGTCTCTGTTTACTCCGCAGCCTTTTATTTCGAGTTTACTAACATTTAGCAACCGAACCGGTATCTAATACCATGGTGCTACTAGGAGTACTAGTAAAGTACACATTAACACAATGTATATCCAATATACTTCTATCGACTTTGCCAGCCTTCTCATCTACCAAGTATCTAGGGTAATTCTGCTCCAGTGGCTGTTCCTCTTATTACAGAAGCACTTAGTCTCGGGTTTGGGTTCAACCTTGGGTTTCTTCACTAGAGCAGCAGCTGAATTGCCGTTTCATGAAGTATCCCTTCTTGCCCTTGCCCTTCTTGAAACTAGTGGTTTCACCAACCATCAACAATTGATGCTCCTTCTTGATTTCTACTTTTGTGGTGTCAAACATCGCGAATATCTCAAGGATCATCATATATGTCCCTGATATATTATAGTTCATCACGAAGCTCTAGCAGCTTGGTGGTAATGACTTCGGAGAAACATCACTATCTCATCTGGAAGATCAACTCCCACTCGATTCAAATGATTGTTGTACTCAGACAATCTGAACACAAGCTCAACAATTGAGCTTTTCTCCCTTAGTTTGCAGGCTAAGAAAATCATCGGAGGTCTTATACCTCTTGACGTGGGCACGAGCCTGAAATCCCAATTTCAGTCCTTGGAACATCTCATATGTTCTGCGATGTTTCAAAAAACGTCTTTGGTGCCTCAATTCTAAACCATTTAGCATTACGCACTGAACTATCATGTAGTCATCAAAATGTGTATGTCAGATGTTCGCAACATCCACAGACGACGTTCGAGGTTCAGCACACTGAGCGGTGCATTAAGGACATAAGCCTTCTATGAAGCAATGAGGACAATCCTCAGTCTACGGACCTAGTACGCATAATTGCTACTATCAACTTTCAACTAAATTTTCTCTAGGAACATATCTAAACAGTAGAACTGAAGCACGAGCTACGACATAATTTGCGAAGACCTTTTGACTATGTTCAGGATAATTAAGTTCATCTTATGAACTCCCACTCAGATAGACATCCCTCTAGTCATCTAAGTGATTACATGATCCGAGTCAACTAGGCCGTGTCCGATCATCACGTGAGACGGACTAGTCAACATCGGCGAACATCTTCATGTTGATCGTATCTACCATACGACTCATGCTCGACCTTTCGGTCTCTTGTGTTCCGAGGCCATGTCTGTACATGCTAGGCTCGTCAAGTCAACCTAAGTGTTTTGCATGTGTTCCGAGGCCATGTCTGTACATGCTAGGCTCGTCAACACCTGTTGTATTCGAACGTAATAATCTATCACACCCGATCATCACGTGGTGCTTCGAAACGATGAACTTTCACAACGGTGCACAGTTAGGGGGAACACTTTCTTGAATTTTTAATGAGGGATCATCTTATTTACTACCGTCGTTCTAAGCAAATAAGATGTATAAACATGATAAACATCACATGCAATCAAATAGTGACATGATATGGCCATCATCACTTTTCTCCTCTTGATCTCCATCTTCGGGGCTCCATGATCATCATCGTCACCGACATGACACCATGATCTCCATCATCATGATCTCTATCATCGTTTCTTCATGAAGTTGTCTCGTTAACTATTACTTCTACTACTACAGCTAACGATTAGCAATAAAGTAAAGTAATTACATGACGTTTATGTTGACACGCAGGTCATAAATAAATTAAGACAACTCCTATGGCTCCTGCCGGTTGTCATACTCATCGACATGCAAGTCGTGATTCCTATTACAAGAACATGATCAATCTCATACATCACATATATCATTCATCACATCCTTTTGGCCATATCACATCACATAGCATACCCTGCAAAAACAAGTTAGACGTCCTCTAATTGTTGTTTGCATGTTTTACGTGGCTGCTATGGGTTTCTAGCAAGAACGTTTCTTACCTACGCAAAAACCACAACGTGATATGCCAATTGCTATTTACCCTTCATAAGGACCCTTTTCATCGAATCCGATCCGACTAAAGTGGGAGAGACAGACACCCGCTAGCCACCTTATGCAACTAGTGCATGTCAGTCGGTGGAACCAGTCTCACGTAAGAGTACGTGTAAGGTCGGTCCAGGCCGCTTCATCCCACGATGCCGCCGAATCAAGATAAGACTAGTAACGGCAAGCATATTGAACAAAATCAACGCCCACAACTACTTTGTGTTCTACTCGTGCATAGAAACTACGCATAGACCTAGCTCATGATGCCACTGTTGGGGAACATAGCATAAATTCAAAATTTTCCTACGTGTCACCAAGATCTATCTATAGAGTCATCTAGCAACGAGGGAGGAGTGGATCTACATACCCTAGTAGATCGCGCGTGGAAGCGTTCAAGAGAACGGGGTTGATGGAGTCGTACTCGTCGTGATCCAAAGCACCGATGATCCTAGCGCCGAACGGACGGCACCTCCGCGTTCAACACACGTACGGAGCAGCGACGTCCCCTCCTTGATCCAGCAAGGGGGGAGGAGAGGTTGATGGAGATCCAGTAGCACGACGGCGTGGTGGTGGAAGTAGCGGGATTCCAACAGGGCTTCGCCAAGCGCTGCGGGAGGAGGGAGATGTGTCATGGGAGGGAGAGGGAGGCGCCAGGGCTTAGGTTGGGCTGCCCTCCCTTCCCCCACTATATATAGGGCCAAGGGAGAGGGGGAAGGCGCAGCCTTGGCCCTTCCTCCAAGGAAGGGTGCGGCCAAGGAGGAGTCCCTCCTCCCCAAGGCACCTCGGAGGTGCCTTCCCCTTTTAGGACTCTTCCTTTCCCTTGATTCTTGGCGCATGGGCCTCTTGGGGCTGGTGCCCTTGGCCCATATAGGCCAAGGCGCACCCCCTACAGCCCATGTGCCCCCCCGGGGCAGGTGGCCCCACCCGGTGGACCCCCGGGACCCTTCCGGTGGTGCCAGTACAATACCGGTGACCCCGAAACTTGTCCCGATGGCCGAAATAGCACTTCCTATATATAATTCTTTACCTCCGGACCATTCCGGAACTCCTCGTGACGTCCGGGATCTCATCCGGGACTCCGAACAACTTTCGGGTTACCGCATACTAATATCTCTATAACCCTAGCGTCACCGAACCTTAAGTGTGTAGACCCTACGGGTTCGGGAGACATGCAGACATGACCGAGATGACTCTCCGGTCAATAACCAACAGCGGGATCTGGATACCCATGTTGGCACCCACATGTTCCATGATGATCTCATCGGATGAACCACGATGTCAAGGACTTAATCAATCCCGTATACAATTCCCTTTGTCTAGCGGTACGATACTTGCCCGAGATTCGATCGTCGGTATCCGATACCTTGTTCAATCTTGGTACCGGCAAGTCTCTTTACTCGTTCCGTAACACATCATCCCGTGATCAACTCCTTGATCACATTGTGCACATTATGATGATGTCCTACCGAGTGGGCCCAGAGATACCTCTCCGTTTACACGGAGTGACAAATCCCAGTCTCGATTCGTGCCAACCCAACAGACACTTTCGGAGATACCTGTAGTGTACCTTTATAGCCACCCAGTTACGTTGTGACGTTTGGAACACCCAAAGCACTCCTACGGTATCCGGGAGTTGCACAATCTCATGGTCTAAGGAAATGATACTTGACATTAGAAAAGCTTTAGCATACGAACTACATGATCTTGTGCTAGGCTTAGGATTGGGTCTTTGTCCATCACATCATTCTCCTAATGATGTGATCCCGTTATCAATGACATCCAATGTCCATGGTCAGGAAACCGTAACCATCTATTGATCAACGAGCTAGTCAAATAGAGGCTTACAAGGGACATGGTGTTGTCTATGTATCCACACATGTATCTCAGTTTCCTATCAATACAATTCTAGCATGGATAATAAACGATTATCATGAACAAGGAAATATAATAATAACTAATTTATTATTGCCTCTAGGGCATATTTCCAATAGGTGGCCCGTCCGGTGGGTCCCACTGTCAGGTGGAGGAATCATTATTTTGCGCGTAATAAGGAGGCACTTCCTTGCTGCGGCCGTGGACCTAGCTGTCAGCCTCTCCATGTACGGTCCACATCTGATGGAAGTCATTCCTTGACCACGTTGACCACGCTGCGCCGAGAGCACCACGGCAGTGGACGACGGCGAGGACTAGGAAGGGGATGACTCGGAGCCGGGGAAGACGCAACAGTGGATGCCCACGCGAAGAGGAGTACGAGGGTTCACTGGTTCGACTGCGGTGTGAGGCTGCTGTCACCGCAGAATAATAGGGGGTGTGGGTGAGTAGAGGGATGGCCTGGCCAGCGGTGGGAGTAGTAGAGGGCGGTGAGGCCTCCGCGGCATCACAGCCGGCCACGGGAGGCAGGAGCACGCGGCACGACCGGCGCTGGTTTGGGCCGCTGGAGCAAGAAGACCAGAGGTTGAAGAAGCACTACGGCCGTTGGATGAACATCGTACGGTAACAGGAGGTAGAATCATTCATATTGACTAAGTTGACAAAGCCCTCCGTCCCCGTCAACTTGGTAGGCCCACAAGTCAGCCTCCCACTATGCTGGGTTCCAGCTGGCAGGGGAATATTCATTTTTTGTGCGTAATAAGGAGGCACTTCCTTGCGTGTGAAGATAGCTGGTGGGTCCGACATGTCAGCGGGGGGCACGTTATTTTCGCGAAATACAGAGGCCCTTCCGGTGGATCCCAGATGTTAGGTGGAGGAATCATTATTTTGCGCGTAATAAGGAGGCATTTCCTTGTGGGCGGCCTGGTGTCTACTACACAACCTTCATCTTGTAGACGTTGTTGGGCCTCCAAGTGCAGAGGTTTGTAGGACAGTAACAAATTTCCCTCAAGTGGATGACCTAAGGTTTATCAATCCGTAGGAGGCGTAGGTTGAAGATGGTCTCTCTCAAGCAACCTTGCAACCAAATAACAAAGATTCTCTTGTGTCCCCAACACACCCAATACAATGTTAAATTGTATAGGTGCACTAGTTCGGTGAATAGATGGTGATACAAGTGGTATATGGATGGTATATAAAGGTTTTTGTAATATGAAAATATAAAAACAGCAAGGTAACTAATGGTAAAAGTGAGCACAAACGATATTGCAATGCATTGAAACAAGGCCTAGGGTTCATAATTTCACTAGTGCAAGTCCTCTCAACAATAATAATATAATTGGATCACATAACTATCCCTCAACATGCAACAAAGAGTCACTCCAAAGTCACTAATAGCGGAGAGCAAACGAATAGATTATGGTAGGGTATGAAACCACCTCAAAGTTATTCTTTCCAATCATTCCGTTGGGCTATTCCTATAAGTGTCACAAACAACCCTAGAGTTCATACTAGAATAACACCTTAAGACTCAAATCAACCAAAACCCTAATGTCACCTAGATACTCCAATGTCACCTCAAGTATCCATGGGTATGATTATACGATATGCATCACACAATATCAGATTCATCTATACAACCAACACATAGAACCTCAAAGAGTGCCCCAAAGTTTCTACCGGAGAATCACGACGAAAACGTGTGCCAACCCCTATGCATAGGTTCATGGGCGGAACCCGCAAGTTGGTCACCAAAACATACATCAAGTGAATCACGTGATATCCCATTGTCACCACAGATACACACGACAAGACATACATCAAGTGTTCTCAAATCTTTAAAGACTTAATCCGATAAGACAACTTCAAAGGGAAAACTCAATTCATTACAAGAGAGTAGAGGGGGAGAAACATCATAGGACCCAAATATAACAGCAAAGCTCGCGACACATCAATATCGTAACACCTCAAGAACACGAGAGAGAGAGAGAGATCAAACACATAGCTACTGGTTCATACCCTCAGCCCCGAGGGAGAACTACTCCCTCCTCGGCATGGAGAGCACCGGGATGTTGAAGATGGCCACCGAAGAGGGATTCCCCCCTCCGGCAGGGTGCCGGAACGGGTCTAGATTGGTTTCCGTTGGCTACGGAGGCTTCTGGCGGCGGAACTCCCGATCTATTGTGCTCCCCAATCGTTTTAGGGTATATGGAGATATATAGGCGGAAGAAGTACGCCACGGGGGCACGAGGGGCCCATGAGGGTGGAGGTCGCGCCCAGGGGGGGTGGGCGCCCCCTGCCTCGTGGCCTCCTCGTAGATCCCCTGACGTGCACTCCAAGTCTTCTGGGCTTCTTCTGATCCAAAAATAAGTTCCGTGAAGTTTCAGGTCAATTGGACTCCGTTTGGTTTTCCTTTTCTGTGATATTCTAAAACAAGGTAAAAACAAAAACTGACACTGGGCTCTGGGTTAATAGGTTAGTCCCAAAAATGATATAAAAGTGTATAATAAAGCCCATAAACATCCAAAACAGTAGATAATATAGCATGGAGCAATCGAATTATAGATACGTTGGAGACGTATCTGCATCCCCAAGCTTAATTCCTGCTCGCCCTCGAGTAGGTAAATGATAAAAACAGAATTTTTGATGCGGAGTGCTACTTGGCATAATTTCAATGTAATTCTTCTTAATTGTGGCATGAATATTCAGATCCGAAGGATTCAAGATAAAAGTTCATATTGACATAAAAATAATAATACTTCAAGCATACTAACTAAGCAATCATGTCTTCTCAAAATAACATGGCCAAAGAAAGTTCATCCCTACAAAATCATATAGTTTAGTCATGCTCCATTTTCGTCACACAAGAATGCTCTCATCATGCACAACCCCGATGACAAGCCAAGCAATTGTTTCATACTTTAGTAATCTCAAACCTATAAACTTTCACGCAATATATGAGCGCGAGCCATGGACATAGCACTATGGGTGGAATAGAATATGATGATGGGGGTTATGTGGAGAAGACAAAAGGAGAAAGTCTCACATCAACGAGGCTAATCAATGAGCTATGGAGATTCCCATCGATTGATGTTAATGCAAGGAGTAGGGATTGCCATGCAACGGATGCACTAGAGCTATAAATGTATGAAAGATCAACAAAAGAAACTAAGTGGGTGTGCATCCGACTTGCTTGCTCACGAAGACCTAGGGCACTTGAGGAGGCCCATTGTTGGAATATACAAGCCAAGTTCTATAATGAAAAATTCCCACTAGTATATGAAAGTGACAAAACAAGAGACTCTCTATCATAAAGATCATGGTGCTACTTTGAACCACAAGTGTGGCAAAGGATAGTAGCATTGTCCCTTCACTCTTTTTCTCTCATTTTTTTTGTTTTTTTGGCCTTCTCTTTTTTATGGCCTTTCTCTCCTTTTTTTGGGGGCTTCTCTTTTTTATGGCCTTCCTCTCTCTCTTTTTTATTTTTTTATTCCTCACTTGGGACAATGCTCTAGAAAATGATGATCATCACACTTCTATTTATTTACAACTCGATACTAGAACAAAGATGACTCTATATGAATGCCTCCGGCGGTGTACCGGGATATGCAATGAACCAAGAGTGACATGTATGAAATATTATGAACGGTGGCTTTGCCACAAATACGATGTCAACTACATGATCATGCAAAGAAATATGACAATGATGAATGTGTCATGATAAAAGGAATGGTGGAAAGTTGCATGGCAATATATCTCGGAATGGCTATGGAAATGCCATAATAGGTAGGTATGGTGGCTGTTTTGAGGAAGATATAAGGAGGTTTATGTGTTATATAGCGTATCATATCACAGGGTTGGATGCACCAGCGAAGTTTGCACCAACTCTCAATGTGAAAAAGGGCAATGCACGGTACCGAATAGGCTAGCAATGATGGAAGGGTGAGAGTGCGTATAATCCATGGACTCAACATTAGTCATAAAGAACTCACATACTTATTGCAAAAATCTACAAGTCATCAAAAACCTCGGTACTACGCGCATGCTCCTAGGGGGATAGATTGGTAGGAAAAGACCATCGCTCATCCCCGACTGCCACTCATAAGGAGGACAATCAAATAACACCTCATGTTTCAAATTTGTTACATAACATTTGCCATACGTGCATTCTACGGGACTTGCAAACTTCAACACAAGCATTTCTCAATTTCACAACTACTCAACTATCACGGCTTTGATATTATTACTTCCATATCTCAAAACAATCATCAAGCTTCAAACTTCTCTTCATATTCAACACACTCATAAGAAAGTTTTTACTAATCTTGTATACCTAGCATATTAGGATTTTAAGCAAATTACCATGCTATTTAAGACTCTCAAAATAATCTATGTGAAGCATGAGAGTTCATCTATTTCTTCAAAATAAAACTACCACCATGCTCTAAAAGATATAAGTGAAGCACTAGAGCAAATGACAAACTACTCCAAAAGATATAAGTGAAGATCAATGAGTAGTCGAATAATTATGCAACTATGTGAAGACTCTCTAACATTTAATAATTTAAGATCTTGGTATTATATTCAAACAGCAAGCAAAGCAAAATAAAATGACATTCTAAGAATGGCAAACATCATGTGAAGAAGCAAAAACTTAGGATCAACCGAAACTAACCGATAATTGTTGAAGAAGAAAGGTGGGATGCCAACCGGGGCATCCCCAAGCTTAGATGCTTGAGACTTCTTGAAATATTATATTGGCGTGCCTTGGGCACCCCAAGCTTGAGATTTTGTGTCTCCTTAATTCCTCTCATATCAAGGTCTCCCTAAATCTCAAAAGCTTCATCCACACAAAACTCAACAAGGACTCGTGAGATAAGTTAGTATAAACCATTGCCAAAACCTTTTCATACTCTACTGTAGCAAATCACTAAAATTATTAGTCAACATTGCATACTAAATGCCTCTGCATATTTAATAGTCCTATCCTCAAATAGAATCATTAAAGAAGCAAACATATGCAAACAATGCAAACATAACAGCAATCTGCCTAAACAGGACAGTCTGTAAAGAATGCAGCAACATCCATACTTACCTAGCTGCAAAAATTATTAAAGAAAATTCCCAGTGTAGTAAATTTATCATAGATTAATATGCAAAATTTTTCAACATTTTATCACATTCTGACTTTTCTAGGGAATTATTGCAACAGCGGTAAGCTTTCTGTTTTCAAACAGCAACATGTGGACTTCTAAAATAGGCATAGTAAAGGCTATCAATGCCACTTTTATTGAAATAAAAGATGCAAAACATTGTTCTAAATAAAAGCAAGCAAATCTTAACAAAATAAATTGACACTCCAAGCAAAACACATATCATGTGGTGAATAAAAATATAGCTCCAAGTAAAGTTACGGATGAACGAAGATGAAAGAGGGGATGCCTTCCGGGGCATCCCCAAGCTTAGGCTCTTGTCTATCCTTGAATATTACCTTGGGGTGCATTGGGAATCCCCAATCTTAGGCTCTTGCCACTCCTTATTCCATAGTCCATCGAATCCTTACCCAAAACTAGAAAACTTCACAACACAAAACTTAACAGAAAACTCGTAAGCTCCGTTAGTATAAGAAAGTAAATCACCACTTCAAGGTACTATAATGAACTCATTATTTATTTATATAGGTTTTAAACCTACTGTATTCCAACTTCTCTATGGTTTATAAACTCTTTTACTAGCCATAGATTCATCAAAATAAGTAAACAACACATGAAAAACAGAATCTGTCAAAAACAGAACAGTCTGTAGTAATCTGGATCAAACGTATACTTATGGAACTCATAAAATTCTAAAATAATTTTCTGGGTCTTAGGAATTTATCTATTAATCATATGCAAAATGAATAAACTAAATATCACTCTCCAATAAAAAATGGCAGCAATTCTCATGAGCGCTAAAGTTTCTGTTTTTTACAGCATGATCAACAAGACTTTCCCAAAGTCTTCCCAATGGTTCTACTTGGCACAAACACTAATTAAAAGCATAAAACCACATCTAAACAGAGGCTATATGAATAGTTTATTACTAAACAGGAGCAAAAAGCAAGGAACAAAAATAAAATTGGGTTGCCTCCCAACAAGCGCTATCGTTTAACGCCCCTAGCTAGGCATGATGATTAATGATGCTCACATAAAAGATAATAATTGTAACATAAAGAGAGCATCATGAAGAATATGACTAGCACATTTAAGTCTAACACACTTCCTATGCATAGGGATTTTGTGAGCAAACAACTTGTGGGAACAACAATCAACTAGCATAGGAAGGTAAAACAAGCATAACTTCAAAACTTTAAGCACATAGAGAGGAAACTTGGTATTATTGCAATTCCTACAAGCATATATTCCTCCCTCATAAGAAATTTCAGTAGCATCATGAATGCATTCAACAATATAACCAGCACCTAAAGCATTCTTTTCATGATCTACAAGCATATAAATTTTATTACTCTCCACATAAGCAAAATTCTGATGAATAATAGTGGGAGCAAACTCAACAAAATAATTATCATGTGAGGCATAATCCAATTGAAAACTAAAATCATGATGACAAGTTTCATGGATATCATTATTCTTTATAGCATACAAGTCATCACAATAATCATCATAGATAGCAACTTTGTTCTCATAATCAATTGGAACCTCTTCTGGAATAGTGGATTCATCACAAAATAAAGTCATGACCTCTCCAAATCCACTTTCATCAATATAATCATCATAAATAGGAGGCATGCTTTCATCATAATAAATTTGCTCACCAAAACTTGGGGGACAAAAAATATCATCTTTATCAAACATAGCTTCCCCAAGCTTGTGGCTTTGCATATCATTAGCATCATAGATATTCAAGGAATTCATACTAACAACATTGCAATCATGCTCATCATACAAATATTTAGTGCCAAACATTCTAATGCATTCTTCTTCTAACACTTTGGCACAATTTTCCTTTCCATCATACTCACGAAAGATATTAAAAAGATGAAGCGTATGACGCAAACTTAATTCCAGTTTTTTTGTAGTTTTCTTTTATAAACTAAACTAGTGCTAAAACAAGAAACTAAAAGACTCGATTGCAAGATCTAAAGATATACCTTCAAGCGCTAACCTCCCCTGCAACGGCGCCAGAAAAGAGTTTGGTGTCTACTACACAACCTTCTTCTTGTAGACGTTGTTGGGCCTCCAAGTGCAGAGGTTTGTAGGACAGTAGCAAATTTCCTTCAAGTGGATGACCTAAGGTTTATCAATCCGTAGGAGGCGTAGGATGAAGATGGTATCTCTCAAGCAACCCTGCAACCAAATAACAAAGAGTCTCTTGTGTCCCCAACACACCTAATACAATGTTAAATTGTAGGTGCACTAGTTCGGCGAACAGATGGTGATACAAGTGGTATATGGATGGTATATAAAGGTTTTGTAATATGAAAGTATAAAACCAACAAGGTAACTAATGGTAAAAGTGAGCACAAACGGTATTGCAATGCATTGAAACAAGGCCTAGGGTTCATACTTTCACTAGTGCAAGTCCTCTCAACAATAATAACATAATTGGATCACATAACTATCCCTCAACATGCAAAAAAGAGTCACTCCAAAGTCACTAATAGCAGAGAGAAAATGAAGAGATTATGGTAGGGTACGAAACCACCTCAAAGTTATTCTTTCCAATCAATCCGTTGGGCTATTCCTATAAGTGTCACAAACAGCCCTAGAGTTCGTACTAGAATAACACCTTAAGACACAAATCAACCAAAACCCTAATGTCACCTAGATACTCCAATGTCACCTCAAGTATCCGTGGGTATGATTATACGATATGAAGCACACAATCTCAGATTCATATAGTCAACCAACACATAGAACCTCAAAGAGTGCCCCAAAGCTTCTACCAGAGAATCACGACGAAAACGTGTGCCAACTCCTATTCGTAGGTTCATGGGCGGAACCCGCAAGTTGGTCACCAAAACATACATCAAGTGAATCATGTGATATCCCATTGTCACCACAGATACGTACGGCAAGACATACATCAAGTGTTCTCAAATCTTTAAAGACTCAATCCGATAAGACAACTTCAAAGGGAAAACTAAATTCTTTACAAGAGAGTGGAGGGGAGAAACATCATAGGATCCAAATATAATAGCAAATCTCGTGATACATCAAGATCGTAACACCTCAAGAACACGAGAGAGAGAGATCAAACACATAGCTACTGGTACATACCCTCAGCCCCGAGGGAGAACTACTCCCTCCTCGTCATGGAGAGCAACGGGATGATGAAGATGGCCACTGGAGAGGGATTCCCCCCTCCTCCAGGGTGCCGGAACGGGTCTAGATTGGTTTTTGTTGGCTATAGAGGCTTCTGGCGACGGAACTCCCGATCTATTGTGCTCCCCGATTATTTTAGGGTATATGGAGATATATAGGTGGAAGAAGTACGCTAGGGGGGCACGAGGGTGGAGGGCGCGCCCTGCAGGGTGGCCGCGCTCCCCTCCCTTGTGGCCTCCTCGTAGATCCCCTGACGTGCACTCCAAGTCTTCTGGGCTTCTTCTGATCCAAAAATAAGTTCCATGAAGTTTCAGGTCAATTGGACTCCGTTTGGTTTTCCTTTTCTGCGTTATTCTAAAACAAGGTAAAACAGAAACTGGCACTGGGCTCTGGGTTCATAGGTTAGTCCCAAAAATGATATAAAAGAGATGAAGCCCATAAACATCCAAAATAGTAGATAATATAGCATGGAGCAATAAAAAATTATAGATATGTTGGAGACGTATCACGGCCGTGGACCTAGCTGTCAGCCTCTCCACGCACAGTCTACTTCCTATGGTGTCGTTCATTCACCACATTGATCACACCGCGCCGAGCGCATCCAAGGTGGTGGACGACGGCGAGGCCCCGGACGGCAACGAGCCGGAGATGGGAAGACATGGGAGTAGAGTCGTAGACGGAGAGGTGTATGAGGGTTAACTGGTTCTAGTGCGGTGTCGTTCGACAGTCGGTGGAGAAGAATAGGAGGGGTGGAGGGATGGCCTGGCCAACAGTGGAGTACCGCTTCATAGCGAAGCGTGCTAAGCAGAGCTGCTAGTAGCAAGAGGCGGGAGGTGGTCCCAGCGGCGCTGGAGGAAGAAGACGAGAGATTAAAGATGGATGCCGGTCGTTGGATGTAAATCCAACAGCTGACATGTCAGAATCATTTGTTGACTAAATTGACAATGACTTGCATTGGCTTCGACCTATTGGCCCACATTTCAGCCTCCAAAAATGTGGCACGTATTCAACCCATTTTTTCAGAATTTACAGTCTTTTTTTGCGCAGTAGAATTTACAGTCAATTTGATCTTTTTTTTGAATTACAACCATTAGCTGGGCTGGGTGAACCAATAATGTAGCGTCCATGCGGCCCGTTTATTTTATTTCCTAAAAAATTACATGCCATTTGCACTTTCTCGAAATACACGATTTTGCTGGGCTGATTCTAATTATAATGTTGGGTTAGGCCAGCAATGTTATCAAAAAATAAAAAGGGGCTGAGCATTTTGTTATAAATATATTTAAAAAATAAGTGATATTATTACATTCGTCCTTAAATCTTACCAAGCTTTTGTACACAATCACTAGGATTTTCGTGCCAAAACAATCTAGGATTTTATTTGTTAAGAAGTTATTTTTATAAGTTAATAAGATGTGGGATATTGTTTTCTTACATATGTAAGTATCTGTTAAATATATGATGACAATAAAAATAATATATAATAACATATAAAATAATTTAAAAAATATATAATATAGTTAGCAGGGAAACATAAGTTGGACCTGGCGTTCCTATTCTTATATAGAAAAATAGAACAGACCTCTGCGTTTTCTTCAAAATACATAAATTGGGCTGCCAAAAATAAAACCTCGGATGGGAGGTCCATAGGCCGGTCAATACATGACGACCCTAAGAAATACAAATAGGTCTATGGACCTCCCATCCGAGGTCGTGGGCTGCGCATGTTAAAAATGAAAGCCTAGACGGGGCAGCCCAAAACCACGTCCAACACTTGCTAAAACTTCGTCCCTCGTTTTCTCTGTGTTTCGCACACTCGACATTGTGTGGGCATTTTGACTGTGCATCATATGAAGATGTGCTATGCATGAATGTTGATCAACATGATGTTAACTGGCTGGTAGTTCCATTTTCGACCATGAATAAAACTTCCAACATGATGTTAACCCTGTTTGAAAAGGCCGTGTTAATATAAATGCTCTGCCTCTTAAAGTTGCAGTTTCTTATCTGAAACTGAACTTGCAGTTTCTTATCTGAAACTGAAACTTGCAGTTTCTTCTCTGAGAATCACATTGTCTGCACTTTTATACTCCTATGAAACTACATTTTATTAAGTGCTAAAAATAGATCTCTAGAATTCATTAAATACTTCATATGCTCAATACTGCAAATCTGAAATTCAAAAGACATTCATATCTGAATGTACTCTCAAAATACACAACACAAAACACAATTCACAACCTGCAAATACTGTCAACCCTAAGCTCCTCCTGACAATTCACAACCTGCCCGACTATTGGGCTGGGGGGGGGGTAGCCCCCTCCTATTCCTCGGCGGCAGACAGCCGCCCCGTGAGATGATGTGAGCGACGAGGGAGACGATGGCGGGGAAGCGTCGTCGGGCCAACTGCTTTTCTCCTCTTGCAGTTGGGTTCGGTCGACAAAGGCTCCACCGGCTCGCTCTGGCAGGACACCCTCACAAACGGCACCCTGTAGATGCTCGATGCTTCAATCTTTGGTGGATGCTCCATCTGGGATCGAATTCGGTGAATCTATTTGCTCCATGGCCCAGAGGAGCAGCTCTATGTACTCCGGCGCGACTCCCTCCGGGAGTATCGCCGCCTTTTCGCTCTGTTGCAGATATTTGGCCATGGATGTCGCCATCGCCGCTAGTTGGTCCTTGTTGTCAAACCAAGACTATATCTCCAACATCCTAGCTAGCTTCACAGGGTCGCCGTCTGCGATCCTCACGTATCGGTTATACTCCTCCATCGATCTACTTCTCCACAGCACCTTCACTCCCCGGCGGTGGTTTTTGAATGGAAGAGGAGAGGAGCAGCGCTGGTTTTGGATTAGAACGGGAGAGGAGCGATGCTGGTTTTGGAATGGAACATGAGAGGAGGGGCGGTGGTTTTGAAATGGAAGAGGAGAGGAGCGGCGCTGCATTTAGATTGGAACATGAGAGGAGCGGCAGTGGTTTAAGAGGAGAAGAGCGGAAGAGCGGCGCTGGTCTTGGAAGTATTTTTTTTGTTGTTTTGCATATTTCGGGTCAAAGTTTGACCACATACTGTATTTGACAAGCAAAATGTGAATGCATGTCACCAAAAATTGTATCATTTGGTTCGTATCTGAAGGTACTTTCAAATTATATTATTTTGCAACGTATAACATATATTTTATGTGCGCAAATCATGGTCAATTATGACCCAGAATAAAAGGGAGACTAGTTAATGTGGGGTCGCTTTCTTAATTGAAGGGTAAATTGATTTTGATTTTGATCCAGTCACAGCGCGCTGGCCCTCTCGTCCAATCCTAAATCGCTGCCGCATGCTCCACTCCCTCTTCTTCATTGCAAAACCACCTCCTCTCCTCTTTATCATCTCCATTCCAAAACCACCGTCTCGCCTCTCCCTCTTCTGATCTTCTCCATTGCAAAACCACCTCCTCTCCTCTCCATCATATCCATTCCAAAACCACCGTCTCGCCACTCCCTCTTCTGATATTCTCCATTGCGAAACCACCTCCTCTCCTCTCCATCATCTCCATTCCAAAACCACCGTCTCGCCTCTCCCTCTTATGATCTTCTTCATTGCAAAACCACCTCCTCTCCTCTCCATCTTCTCCATTCCAAAACCACCTTCTCGCCTCTCCCTCTTCTCTATTGGAAGACCACCGTCTCTCCTCCCATCTTCCAAAGCTAGCACTGGACCACTCAGAAGGACATCTATGGAGAGGATGCAGCAGCGAATCAGGCAGATCGCCGGCGGCGACCAGGAAAAGTTAGCCAGGTTGAAGGAGATCCTTAGTTGGTTTGACAATGAGTGGGAGATTTCGAGGACGGTGCGGGCCATGTGGCAATGTATGCAAAAGAGCAAGACGGCGGCGATGAGGGCGGTGATGTACATGTACTCCTCGGCGGCAGTCACGCCGCAGTCCTCTGACTTCATCGAGTAACTCCTCTGGGCGATGGAGCAGACAGATTCTCCCAAGGCAACAGTTAGGCGGAGGTGGTGGGCGTACAGGTCGAAGGTCGAGCACCCAGAGGATAACGAATCGATCGAGTATGGTGTGCCGTTCGTGAGGGTGCAGAGCCAGCCAGAGCCACAGGAGTATTCGTTCTCCCACCGCAAGAGGAGGCCGGATGGCGTGACGTTGCTTCCCCGCTGTTCTCCACGGTTCCCTCGACGCTCTCCTCGTTTCAACGGCGGCGGTAGGGTTTAAGGTAAGCTTCGTACTAACCTAATCTTCCACATGCTCATGCTTACAATCAGTGTGACGACTAATGAAAATCATGCTTACAATCAGTCTCCGAGTACTAGGCCAATCACCCTAAAATAGCTCTGGACCTTTGGGTCAAAGTTGTAAAACAGTGTACAAATAAAGAAAAATAGATTGGTGCTTCTTTCAGAAAAGAGTACTCCCTAGAATACTGCCAATATAAGCTACTAGTATTTGGTTAGATGATTTGCTGCCGAGAAAGATCCATCCACAGAGAGCGCCACACATCCCACTAGTGGTGGTGGATGCCAATGCGTGCATGCAGCATGGTTGGTGTCGGTTATTTTTTACTTGGAACACCTCACACTCTGCATATATGCCGGTTCCATACGTACATTTGTGCAGTTCCACCAAAATGCAGCTGAATAACCCTGTTTGCACAGATAATGAAAAAGCGTGATTACATTATAGTGGCACTAGTTGATGAAACACACAAAATAAAGAGAAGAAAATATTGTGATAGTATCATAGCATGCCATGCTGCGAGGGCGAGATGGGCCCTACGACGCCTCATATGGTACGCCTCATACTGGACATCGTCCCAAGTCTCGCAGATACACCTTCTGCCAGTGATGAACATCAGTGTACAACGGTAGTACAAGGAGGCGCCTTGAGACATTCAAATCACTATTTTTGTACATATCAACTAAAATTAAGCACCCAGTTTGCAGAAATGCTTGAACATTAACAATGGGACTAGTTGATGAAACATACATTAACAAAGAGAAGCACTTTATTTATCTACGTTGGAAATGAAATGATAGAGATGACACTCGCTCTATTTTAAATGTATTATTACTTCATTTTATCAGTGACACTAGGGTCGAGCAGGTGGCAAACGAGGTGTACCGTGCGTCGCAAGGATGGAGGCCCGGGGTGCTTAGACTGGGATGCTGAAGCTGGCTCTTTCAGTCACCAACATGGATGATTCAATTCATGGGACCTTTTGGTGTAGTTCACCTAAAATGAAGCAATGTCCCGTGAGCTAGCAGGTTCTTCAATTTTTTTAAGAAAAGGGCTCCAGCCCCAGTTCCATTTCCATCAGAAAATGAAACCCACAGAGCTTCTTCATCATTAGTTGCAATAAAATTGAGCAACATCAAGGTTGGTTTTGAAGCTCCTGGAATGCTCAACTATAATTTGGATATCATTTGTGCAGTTCAACTAAGATCGAGCGTGAAATTTATATCTCTGTTTGCACAAAAAAGGTGGAAAGGAGGGTGACTAACAAGTGATGAAAGATGAATCAAATGAAAAGAAGCATGTTCCTTATCTGAATGGCAATCCTACAAGGACAGTAGCAATTTCTAAAGCACTGGCATTGCTAGATATTAGTGTGGGCATTAGGATTAACTATGACAACCGTTAAATACGGCATTACTTTGGGCATGGGAGAGTAGGCGGACCAGGACAGTTGCATTTCTAACGAAAAGAACCAACTTATCTTAATGTGGAATTTTAGCAGGACATGTAAAGAAGTGCCATTGATTCATATTACTGGAGGCATTACATTGAAAACAACATTGGTTTAACGTGTTCTTACTTTTAAGAGTGCGACTGCTACATTTTACCAGTGGCATTACATAAGAGTGGCTCGGGGCAACAAACATCAGAACATGATATCTGGGTTGGTCCCATTTTTGTTTGGTATAGCCACCTTATACTGTGTGAGGCTAGCAAATCTAGTGCTAGACTTACTCTGTTGACTTGTCCCCCAGTCCCCACTTTCTTTCCTTTTTCAACCAATAGATCGGGTTTATATTGAGTTTGTACTGTGTTTCCCTATATTTCCCTATTAGACCTATAGACCAGTTGGATAGCCAGTCTCTACTACTTTTTGCCCCCATTATTTCCTCTTTCGACCAAGTCCTAGATTCAGGTAACAAATCCTCCCCCACCCCACCCCCTTTCTTCCTTGTTTGAACCAAGTAGTACTAGATTCGAGTGCATGAACTTGTTTTGCCTCTTAAACATAAAAAATAGGTGGTTTTCGAACAGCCGATCGATCCTATCTATGAGGGGGCCTAAGAAATAGTAAAAGATACAAATGCAGCGACGTCAGGAGCTCGAGAAGTAGGGCAAGGCCGGTTTTGATGGAAGTTATACCTGATGGTCGCCGGGATGTCGCTAGGTGGGAGGCGGGAGGCCGGATCTGCCAACACTACGGCAGCGATGAAGAAGGGGTCGGAGGACCTCCCTCACCAGCGGTGCTTGGGAGAGAACGGCAAGGCAGGCTGATCAGGACACACCCAGCAGTGGGTAAGAGCCATCGCCGAGGACGAACGCGTGAACATTGCACCTTCTCACCTTCCCTGGCGGAGAGGATCCTGCTGGATCTGTGACCAGCGGTGAGCAAAGAGAGAGAGAGAGAGCGAGAGTTTGGCCACCGCTGTCGTGTTTAGATCTGGAGAGGCCGAGACAGTGTGAAGAGAGCAACACTAGCAAGCAAGCGCTGAGTCTCCTGCCTATATAGTGGAGTAGTACTAGTTTTGTTTTGTCTACCGGAGCCGGCTTGACCTCGTCAGTGACTGTCGAGAAGTCTTCATGCACATGGTTTGGAGGCACGGTTGTCATCATTTTGATCTGAAGTGCTGGATTATAACATATAACACGAAAAAATGCCACATGACAAGAAATCATAACCTCACTGCCCAAAGGAGACAACAAGAATCCCGATGGACAAACTAGACAAGGAACAAAGCTCAAATTGAAGATAAACTCGTAGGAAAGGGGTCCGTCGATAGATGTCCTAATTAACATAGCCGGCTTGACCTAGATGGCAGCCGATTAGTCACTGTTCATGCATGTGCCCCCAATGACTATCCCAACTCAGTTGTCGCTGTTTAACCCTCACAGTGATCCGAAGCACATGATACCTAATTTTGCGAGATGACAAGAAACCTTTTTTTAGATTTCTCACCACAACTACAGCCATGTACAACACAGCCTGCACGATATGTAGACGATAGCCAATCCAGGCGTGTCTGCTGGAGTCTGGTCACAGGCATGGACGAACCGATCTTCTGTGTCTTGCAGGGATCATCCAGGCACCAACGTAGTACAACACTTCTCTAGTACTATTGCTCGTCTCCCTCTTCTATTAAGTCACCCGACTTGCGGGGCTGGGGAGTGTGCCTATGGTCCATTCTCAATTGCCATCCCACATGTGTGTGTAAACGCAATATGACGCGCGTTCCATTCAGAGAGCAGCATGCCAGACCGACCGACCGTCTGGGGTGCGACGCGAACGCGACGGGCGTGCTGTATACTCCGTACTTGTATACCACCGTTTTCTAGATGCTTTGCTCCGTGGTGCGGGCGCAATCCATGGATACAAAATTAGTATACTGTATACTATTTAAAAGTCGAGGGCGGGGCTTTTCCTGCGCGGTAGGCAGCGGGGCAGTTCCGCCTAGTCGGTTCGACAGAGACGCGAGAAGACGAGGGAGTAGGCTGCTGCAAACGTAGGGCTGTGTGATTTGACAGCGAGTTACTGCTGGATAGGTGGGGCCCTGTGATTTGACTTGCCATTATCATTTTAACTGTGGCGCTACGACCGGCGTGAGTCTCCCGATTCCTGACCACCTCCATACAGGCGCCTCTCCCAATGCTTCACCATGTAGTAGAGGCTGGCTCTTGCATGAGAGCCCACCTCTCCACTTTTTCCTTGCCTCTCTTTCCTCCACATATGCAAAAATGCCATGTAAAGCGCACTATGGTACATACTTTTACTTGCTCCTATATGTGCTTAAGCTTGCCACATAGGCATAAGGTCTGATGTGGCAACTTAATCAAGAAGAGAGAGACTAGTTTGGTGACCCAAGGAAGAAACGGTGCTAAGCGCGTGTACCTAGGTGAAAAGACAATTTTGAGTCTATAGCTAATTAAATGAAGCAAACTTAGCAACACCATTTCATTGGAAGAGGTCACTCCTTGGCAAATGCAATAAATACTAGTACTCCCTGTGTCCCATAATAAATGAACATTTTTGGCACTACACTAGTGTCAAAAACATTCTTATATTATGGGACGGAGGGAGTACGAAGAAAGAGATAGAGAGGAGTAAAAAAATACACTTATAGCCAACCTTATAGCCAACCTTGTTATAGTATGAGTGACTAAGTGATGACTATGTATGATATGCCAACATTAGATAGCCTAACGCACCATGTTAAATCTCCAAGGGCACGACTGCGCGAGCGACGCGACGGTCGTGGTAGGCGCGACCATGATACGAGCTGCTGGCAGCCCTTGGATCTGAGATCAAACGGTCGCATGCTAAGTTGCTGAAAATTTGCAGAATAACCCTCCAGGATAGGATATTCACCCATAGGTCTAGAATCACGCCATGCAACTGTTCGATCTCAGATCCAAGGGCTCTCAGAAGCCCGTATCATGGGAGAATGGAAAGCCACTACCCTGTCGTTCGCACGCTGGCTGTTCGCTCCTACTCATCCCCGCTCGTCCTTCAATACTATGGCGGTTCGCTCCTTGTCGTCCCGTCCATTCACATTACGGCAGTTCCACTAATCCTAACCCTCGTCCCAAATCCATGGCGTCCCAAATCTCCACGATCGGCGGTGAGTACAAGGTTAGAACCATCACCGGTGATGAGTTCGACGTCATCTACACCCGTTCTTCCGCGACGGTGAAAGGATGCCTTTCTCGCTTCAGACGCATGTTCGAAGACTCAGATGATGAGTGGGTCGCTAGGCTAGATGTTGAGTACACCACAGTCCTGGGACGAGAGAAGGATCTAAAGGACGAAGAGAGGAAGAAGCCCGTCGTGATCCAGGTTTGCATGCATGACTTATGCTTGGTCTACCACATATGCCATGCCGACGTTGAGTGCCAGGATTTTAAGGACTTCCTCGAGAGCAACTTAGTCAAATTCGTTACTGTAGACTTTTGTAACGACAAAAAAGTCATGCGTCAGATAGGCCTCATTGTAGTCAACACCTTCGACCTCCAGAAGAATCGGCTGGTGTCCTCTCGTCAGGCTTCAATGCTGACCCTGGCAGGAGCCATGGTTCATCCTTAGTACGGTAAACTGGAGAAACCTCCATACACGTTTCATCGTCATGCATGGCAGTAGAATGTACTAGATATAGACCACATCCACTACGCTGCAATGGATGGCTACCTTTGCTTCAATATCTACAAGGGTTGGATGAAGAGCAACAGCCAAGTGTGCGGTTCAAGCAAAGAAGTATCGGCCAAGAGGAAGCGGGACAAGGACGAAGTCGAGGACGTGGACGAGGATTCCAAGTAAGGTGGAAGTGTCATTGCTCATGGTGGTTCTAATGAAGTGTCTACCAGAATAGTTGCAAAGTTTAATTTTAGGTGTGTTAATTTAATTTGAGGGGTGTGTTGTGCTGAGCCCCCAGCAGAACTATGTTATGTTTCTTCTCGTTACTTTAACTATTCAGTACATACATACTAGTATTTCTTTCATTTCATCTTTTAGTTGGTATAGTACTACCACTCATTTCTTCACATTATATACGTACAATATATTTGGCCAACATCATATAGCCAGCAGTTTAGTTGTCAAAGAATTTCAGGGTGCTTAGTTTTGTCAAAGAATTCCAGGATGCTTAGAGGGTGCTTGGATCCAAGGGACTTATTTTAGTCTGACTAAAAATAGTCTCTTTAAGAGGCTAAAGTTCCAAGGACCCTTGACTAAAGAGGGGCTAAAACTAGTATTGAGACTAAATTTTTTTAGTCAGGGGTACCCCTACTAAAATGTGGATTAGTCCTCTCTCTACTCATTTAACTCCTCTCCTTTAACATAGGCGAGTTCTGGATTGGAGGGTTTGGAGGATAATAAATGCTCATTAACTTGATTTTAGCCTTTTTAGTATTTGGATCCAAGCATGTGTGAGGCTAGCATGTTTTAGTCCCACTACTTTTAGTCATGGGACTAAAACGTATCCAAGCACCCTCTTAGTTTTATTTGAGGGGTGGGTTGTGCTGGACACCATTATTGTGACTAGCCTTTTTAATAATACTATATGCATAATTTCGCGACGAGTGCTCTCTATATGTACCACCTTTTTTTAATTTCAAGTTTTTCTCCATGGCGCAATCCATCGATACTACTGTTGTACAAAAGTATACATTTTTGAAAAGGCTAGAGGGCAGGGCAGTCTAGCTTGGTCGGTTTCACAAGAGGCGAGGGCCTTTGTGATTTGACGGCTCATTACTGCTGGAAGGCGGGGCCTTGTGATTTGACTGCTCGTGTTGGTGTCAAAATCGGCGGATCTCGGGTAGGGGGTCCCGAACTGTGCGTATAGGATCAATGGTAACAGGAGACAGGGGACATGATGTTTGCCAAGGTTCGGGCCCTCTTGATGGAGGTAATACCCTACGTCATGCTTGATTTATATTGATGATATGAGTATTACAAGAGTTGATCTACCATGAGATCGTAGAGGCTAAAACCCTAGAAGCTATCCTATGGTATGATTGTTGTATATGATCTATCGACTAGCCTGGCGTCGGTTTATATAATGCACCAGAGGCCTAGGATAACAAGAGTCCTAGCCGAATACGCCGGTGGGGAGGAGTCCTTGTCTTCATCACCAAGTCTTGTGGAATCTTCCATGTATGCGACAATTGTCTGAACTGGCCCATGAGTATACGGCCATGGGGGTCCTCGGCCCAATCTAACAGATCGGGAGACGAGGTGGTGAGTACCCCCTAGTCTAGGACACCGTCAGTAGCCCCCTGAACCTGTCTTCAAGTTAGGGATGCTCCTCGATTCTTCCGAACTGTTCTTCATCTTCGGTTGTCGGTCTTGAAAACTGGTTCAACAAATCTTCTCATCTTCGATCTTGAGGATCGCCGAAATGCATTCGACGAGTTTACACGTCGGGTATCCGAGGAGCCCCTTTAAGTTTCCAGCCTTTATCAATGCCTTGTTATTTTTATGCCACACCTTAGGTTTGAAGTTGTTCCCGGGAGGCAGTGTCCTCTTGCGTCCGAGCTCTAACGCCGGACTGCATTCGAGGTATCTTTTGCAGCCGAGCACCAATGCCGGACTGCTTCCGAGCTCCAACGCCGAAATGTATCCGAGCTCCAACGTCGGACTATGTCCAAGCTCCAACGCCGGACTATATCCAAGATGTCATAGATCATCTTGGTCCAAAAGAGTTAAAGGAGTTTAGCCGAGCTTAATGTTGGAAATGCCCTCTATGGAGCCAGCCACTAGCGCCCGAGCTTTATGCCGGACTGCTTCTGAGGTGGTGCACCACCCCGACTGTGGGCCAATTTTTTGTCAATATTTTTGAATTGTGCAATTTATTCTCTGCCGAGATATATAGCTAGTAAACCTCAACGTGTGTATCGGTTCAAAACCCGAGATGCACTTGAAGGATGATGTAAGACCACTGATCCCAGTAGCCACTGAGACTCAGGTTGATTTGCAAAATCGGCCTGAGGATCAAGTCCTAGCTCGGCAGAATACTTCGGGATACAAAAAGCGGAGTGCTCAGTCCTCGAGACTCAGGTTGGGTGCGGCCGACCAACCTGAGGATCATAATCTCCTCGGAAACTGTATTGCACTTAAAATTTTCTGCATTGGACAGGCAATGCAGTAGCCCCCGAGACACTGGTCGGGTGGCAACACCAGATCAGGGGATCGATGTGCCCCTTTAATATTTGTAAATAATAAGCCCGAAGCCCAGTAGCCCCCGAGCCTTAATGCGGGCACGGGTGGCCGGATTAAGGATCGATATCCATAGTAAAATCACAAATTATGTGTAATGACTCTATGTATCCAAGTACTTTACATCCTTAATGCTCGAATCCGCATTGTACAAAACTTTGTTGACCGACCATCGGTTTCCACCTCCTCGGCTAGTAGCTGAGGAGTGTTTGTCCTACTTTATAAAGCCTTTATGAGGGCAAAGATTTACGACAAACAAGGCAATCTGGCCATACGATTTTATAAACAAAGGTACGCAGAGAGATATGTTATATTACTGTTTAACATAAGAAATGTCTTCCAAAGAAAATAGTCCCGCTATCGGTTCCTTTCTTTGGGTTGTCATGCTAAGCATGATCATGAAACCTCAGCTCTAATGTAAGGGCAAAATATCGAGGATTTAGTTTGGGAGGCCAGTTAATAGCCCCCAGTAGTGTTAGGCGACAGTCGAGGTCAAGCCGTAAACACTTCGGCCATTATTATGAATGGCCCATCATTTAACACCGTCATCGGATCGCTGACCAGTTTACGTTTATTGTGACAGTCAGTTTTCGGCTTTCTCCACTGAGGTGCTTAACCATGTGAGCTGGAAGCACAATCGTAGTGGTTCTCCCTTTGCACACCTAGCCGTACAAAGCAGAACGTAGGAGGCAAGCACAGGAGCCGGGCTACCCAACTATTGACCGAAGACACAATTCGAAACCAATGCATATATAGTGAGATCCGAGAATGTTTTTACCGAATCTATAAAGGTGTCCGACATTGCACTGTGAGACTTGTGCTGGAAACACACAAATAGTTTAAAAGTGCCAAAAAGCTTGGAAAACCAAAAAACGTCAGTAAAAACATGACGTCCGAACAAGATCAAGTGTTCGTTGCCAATCCGATAATTGGAAGAGAAAGAAAAAATCGTGCTTCTGTCGTGTTTTGACAACGACCAAGAAGAAAACACATTTACAGCTCATATATAAATTTTAAGAGCCCCCAAGTGACTTGGGTAAGAATTTTATGTATAATGGTTGTATGTAGCAAAGTACTTATATCATATTTGTGTTCACCCGAACTTTAAACGCGTCTTAACCGACCGTTGGCTTCTCCCTCTTCGGCCAAGGGCCGAAAACTGTCATGTACTCCGCCTGTCGAGAGTATCGATGGTGTTTCCGATGACTAGGCAATGAGGCTATAAGGCTGTAACAGACAAAGCGCGCTCAGGGAACTTATGCTATATTACTAACGAAGTGTAAGAAGCATCTTCGAAGAAAATACTACCCCCGCCGATACCTTTCTTGGGTGCTCATTATTACTATGTGACTTGTGCAATAGATTTTTTGTACTCATGAGTTCTGTTGTGTGCTGACCATGATTGAAAACAACTAGCAAAAGAGCCCGTGCGTTGCAACGGGATAGAGAAAACATAACACACGCTCTTAACTCAACAACCATCAGTCAAGATCACAATAGGTCCATCTCCTTTATTTTTGTGAGGCATCATATTTGTGTTGCCGCTTATCCTCCTTCTCACCCTCGCCGGTGATGGCCTCGGTGTTCACACAAAACAACAAAAAACGTATGTTGAATATGGTTAATCCTAAGGCGTCTCTCTCTCTCCTTCCTCTCCCTCTCTCTCTCTATCTCTCTCTCTCTCGCTTTCTCTCACTCTCGCGATGAGAAATCTGTTGTTTTCTCTTGTATTTTTCAGAGGTATGCATGTGTAGTTATCGATGTTTTCTTTTCCGTATATGGTTATAGTGGGGTGTTTATTTGCTATCCGAATCACCGCCGGTATGAAAAAAACGAATCTTGCACTATAAATTATAAGTTTGCTTCCATAACAATATTTTAAAAATATTTAACAGGTAAAATTAACATCATATTTAGATTCCACACATTTTTCTAACAAAATTTTATATATAATATGTTAAAATCGAATTTACGGTTTAAAAGATACAAATAATTTAGAAAATCATTTGGTTTGACTCAAATATATTAACAGGTAAAAATAATCTCATATTCATATTGTACATATTTTTCTAATCAAATTTCATATATAACATGTTCAGATCAGAATTACGGTTTAAAAGATATGGATGATTTTAAAAAGCATTTGTTTGACTTAAAAATGATCCGCGGATGAATTATCTAAAACATCAGGGTTTTTTTTCGAAAAATGTTAAATAACGGTTCAGGTGTGACTTAAATCCGGACAGTGGGTTGATTTCGAGAAAAGACAGGGACTTTTGTGTAAAATATGAAAATAACGATTCGTTTTAACTTAGAACAGGACTGCGGTTTGAATTCTCTAAAATAGAGGGATTTTTTTGAAACATGCCATGACGGACGAAAGAAACCCAATTTGCTTTATTATTAGGTAAAGATAAGAGCGCTAGCTTTCGGCTTCACCCAGTCTGAGGTCAGAGCTTGGATGACCCGGTCATGACAATCGCAGAGGTGCTCCCTTTAGTCCCTAGCCGAACAATCGGGAACGTAGGGGTAAGCACAGGAGCCAGGCAACCCAGCTTGCAAATCGCTTAGGACAATATGGTACATATTGTGGCGTAATACACGAACAAGGAACAAAGCCGTACAAGTATAATCATATGCAAGAGGAAAAGCTCCATCAAGGGAGCCCCCAAGTAAACGGGGTATTTGAATTTGTGTGTCACAAACAAAGTTTTGACAAGGAGATTCTCTACAAGCAACTTTTTTTCCAAAAAGGTATAATGCTTGGTCAAACCGAACACAAGTTAAAAATTTAAAACTTTGAGCTTGAGGGCAACTTAGATGGTTAATGTTTTCGGTATTGATGACGCGGCCCGAGCTGGATGCGGGACAAGGTTCCATCCCCCAAGCCGGTCCTAAGGTGGCAGAGCAAAGAGCTCGGCACTCCGAAGTGGTGACATAGCACGGTCAATGCGGGCCGACAGAGTGATTCCGAAGTCGCTGGCATGGGGTAATGAAGTGTTGACGAAGCCCCCCATCCAGCCGAGGTGACGTGGTATGTCAGTACGCCGAGTTGACGATACTGCCCAACCCAGATCATTTTCATGTGTACAAAAAATAGTGCAAACCAGAGATAATAGTAATAATAATAATTAAAAAAATCGTTGCATAATAAATAATTTATGCAAAGTAAGTAATAAAAGAAATATGGCCTGGCGCCGAAGTCAATGTCGATGCAGGGCGTCGGCGTGATGCGGTAAAGTCGTGGCCAAGCCTGAATTCATAGGTCGGTCCGAGTTCCCGATGCGGCATTCGTCGGACCATGTACGGAAACTGACCGAACCACCATGCGACCATCGTTAAACCGGCCATCATTTGATAGACCTGTGTACATATGATGAACAAACCAGAGTAATAATTCCTTGGGAAAAATGAACCCGAACAAGCAAAAAATACTAGGATTAATAGCACCTGATTTATTTGTTGTAGCAATCCGAAGAAAGGTGATTCCGAAAATTGGGACTTGATCCGCACACCCATTGCCTGATGGGCGGTAAAGCGATGGTATGGCAATGCTGGCAAAGGTTGGCTCGCCAAGGCAAAGCCCTCGGTCCAGCTAACGTGACGGAGCTGGTCGGCTAGTGACGCCGAAGTCTCCAGAGTAGGTTGATGAATAGATGGCGAAGCCCCGGTCCAGCCGAGATGTCGAAGCCTAGATATCATCCGATGAGTCGAAGTAGGTCGGCGTGATGGACACCAGCTGGAAGAAGCAATAGTACGGCCCTGCCGATGCAGGTCGTGACGTGGTCGATGCCGGCTTGATGAAGTGACCGTGCGGCGATGCCGGTATGCCCGCTCCGTGTAATCCGTGGGGCAGCGATGTTGGTGATGATTTATCCTTCATGATGCCGGACTCTTGTTCGGCGTGCCGAGATGATAATCCGAAGAAGCTGAGCTCGGCTCAACAAAGTGACGACGTGTCTAGCGCAGGTCGGCAGCCTTGGAGCAATATTGTCGGACTGGTTTGACACCAGCATGATGATGAAAATGACCTCAGGGAGGCTTAAAAATTAACGGGCACATGTTTAAAAACAACGCACAATACCCTAGAAGAGAATTCCTCTAAAAAGGTTGTCCAATATCACGTTCATAAAGAAACATGAATTCGGGTCGGATCCGTATTCGCGTAGAAAACGGATCCGAAAATTGGCCACTCATTGGAAGGTTCTCGGAGTTTGAACCGTCGGATCGAGCTGAAATTTGGAGGGGTGGTAGATATGGGAATTCCTCAGTAGATGAAAGGTTGGATCTTCCAAAGGACCTCCGAGCTGGGCTCTGGAGACCACGCCCTAAACTCGTCCAGATTCCCGTCCAGATTTGACAGGGCTCTGGTATATTGTAGATTTCTCCGTTGGAACTCGACAAAATTTTGCACGGCTGTTGTAGACGTAATTCCGCACTATTCCATCGAAGCAACCGTCAAACCGACGCTCGAGGAGGTGGTGACGGCAAATACAAGTTCGCTGTCCATAAAAATAGCACGGCCGCCCGAGGGCAATGTTGACGTTGAGCCCTCGAGCTCCATGCATGACTCCTCTATGATCATGATAGAGATCGGAGTTGATGTTGAAGAAGGTCCCCGTCCGAACATGATGATCAGAGATGGAGCATGGTCCTCGGTCGAGCCAAGGTGACCAGTCGAGCCGGCGACGAAGATGCGGCATCGCAGCTGACCTGCGGGCGAGCCATTGATCCTTTTGCCTATCACACATCGGAACTCTCAATGAAAGCACCAATGTCGGTGTCAAAAACGGCGGATCTCGGGTAGGGGGTCCCGAACTATGCGTCTAGGATCGATGGTAACAGGAGGCAGGGGACACGATGTTTACCCAGGTTCAGGCCCTCTTGATGGAGGTAATACCCTACGTCCTACTTGATTGATATTGATGATATGAGCATTACAAGAGTTGATCTACCACGAGATCGTAGAGGCTAAAACCCTAGAAGCTAGCCTATGGTATGATTGTTGTATATGATTTATCGACTAGCCTGGCCTCGGTTTATATAATGCACCAGAGGCCTAGGATAACAAGAGTCCTAGCCAAATACGCCGGTGGGGAGGAGTCCTTGTCTTGATCACCAAGTCATGTGGAATTTTCCATGTATGTGGCAGTTGTCTGAACTGGCCCATGAGTATACGGCCATGGGGGTCCTCGGCCCAATCTAATAGATCGGGAGACGACGTGGTGAGTACCCCCTAGTCTAGGACACCGTCAGCTCGTATAAAAGCGCCGACGACCTGATTGAGGAGGAGCAAAGAACCGTGCGGTATACTCAATTTTTCCACTGGGGTAGTACTACGACGGAGGAGCACGAAACACGGCAGCCCAGTGCCATATGGCGATAAAAAATGATCTAATTTGCTAGTCATCTCATTGTTAGCATTGTTCTATTCATTCCCTAAAAAACAATTGTTCTATTCATGCCTCGCAGAGAAAGTGACACGTGCGGCGAAACACCCGAAGCAAAAGATGAAACACAGGAGCAAAAGAAGAAGGAAGATTATCACCCCAAATGATCTAATTCGTCACGGAGTCAAAACTGCTTCTTCATCGACTCCACGACCTCCATCTCCTTGTGCGTCTCCTCCGCCATCTTCTTTATTCTATCCATGACGCGGGATTTCTCGACGCAAGCCTTCATCATCTGTTCCACGACCACATTACATACCTTGATAGCAGCCGGGTGCTCGATGCGGAGATTCGCCAACTCCTCCCTTTGTTCCATGACGAGGGCCTGTAGCATCTTCATCGAGGAACTACTATTCTCATGCAGCTTCTTCCAGCCGGCGTTCTTCTCCTTCAACAGGTCGATCTCGTGGCAAAGCTTCGCCTTGTCCTCCTGAAGTCACAGGATTTCGCCGGTCGCCTTCTTCTCCGAGGCAATGCTCTTCTTCAGCAGCATCACCAAGCCGGCGGTCAACTCCCCCTGCCGATTGAGCACAGCGGGCATGTCGTCGAGGCTCGAAACGGCTCCCAATGAGTTTAGTGGAACATAAATTTCAAGTACTACACTACTCAAATGCGTAAATATTATGTTACTGTCAAAAATTGGCACAAAATACGAAGGAGACCAGTGGAAGTACTACTAGCAACCCACGATTTAACTACTCGCATGCATGCAGTGGAGTAATAATGTCTTTCTTCCGCCCTCACATCCACTCAATTTGCATGCGCTGTATTAATTGACCATCACTGAAGTGAACGACTTTACACGCGTCAAATTATCACATGGGGTGGATCTTGGTACAAAATTGCGTTCTCCCGTGTACCTGCGTGTGCGTGCGAGGGAATGAGTGCGTGCGTGGCGTGCGTGCACATCTTCGCTTCGTGCATGTACCGCCAGTATGGCTCAGGGAGGACGAGTACATTCTTCTGGAACCAGCAGCACGTCAGTGTGATCAATCCACACAAGGAGGTCGCGACAACACCTCCACATGTGCCACGTGGCTTTATGAACTGTAAGAGAGACACTGTGTAGCATGCCATTGGTATTCTAATTTATGTGTTTTGCACATACTCGAAGTACTAGTAAGGTACACGTGCATTGCACACATCAGATTTTGCAATCAAATTATGAACAAATACCACACTATAGCATGTAAGCTCTGAGTCATATATGCCTGATGTAGCCCTTCGTTTAATTCTTATAGTTCATCTCATTCAAAATCAATTAGTTTTTATAAAAAAGCTAAGAACGCGGGAATAGGAAAAACATGGGATTATAGTGGAATGTCGTCTTGAATCCTACAGGATTGTACGAGTGTTTGATTGTGCATAGAAAAAACGCAGAATTCTTTCAAAGAGGTTTGAGTGGATGGGGATGTTTCCTATGAAATATAGTGAACATGAATCATATGGAAAAATTCCTATGGTTTACAATCCTACGAATCAAACAACCAAGATAGGAAAAAATTCCTAATGATTAGAATCCTCCAAAATTCCTTTGAGAATCCTTTGAATCAAAGAAGCCCTTAATCTATTTTATGATTCATGGAATTGTGCATTGTAAAGCATAAAGTAAAAACAAATAATGGCAATTCAACTAGAAAAAAAGTTTGGGAAGTTATGATACGGAAGATTCTAGAACAAAACAGAACCACTGTTGTTTTGAGGTTTGTGCATTATGCTTAAGTTCAACCATGGAGTCTGCTAGATTGTACATGTGGCAAAATCCGGTGGGGGGCTAGAAGATGGTGCGAGGGGCCGAGTGGAGGGAGACTATGAAGGAATGCACAAGTGCGAGATTGATATTTAGATAGAGGGGGCGAACACGTGTGCTGTTGCGCGCAGTGGCGGAGCCATGAAAAATAAATGAGCTAGGGGGCCAAGCATTGCTAATCCTTTACGAGGAGGGTCAATTCATGAACTTTAACCATTTTTAGCAGCAATTGTCTAATGATCACATTCACATTAGCCTCGATATATAGTGATGTTAGGGGGGAGGGGGCGGGCCCTTACTACCCCCTGTCTTCGCCATTGTGCACACGTTTGAGAGATGAAGCGGAAGGCATGGATGATGAGAGGGGGACATTGGATATATAATTAATGTGGGTGTATTAGCTATATATGTTCATCCTATATAGAGAGGTATAGATTGATCGATGTGGACATGGGAAAGAGGGTGAGACCTCACTGGATATATCGATTGATCGGTTTGTGTTGAAAACTATGAAAGACCTAGATATATACACACATACATAGAGGAACATCGATCGTTGCACATGCACGCGTGAGAGATAAAGAATGACCGATATGATGGAGAGGGGGATGTGTATGGGTGTGTGCCTTCATGGGAGACCGACCTGAAGAAAAAGATTGCATGCGTGCGATGGATAATGCCGACTGGTAGTGTGTGTGCATGCATGCACGAGAGAAAGTTAGTCGTACAATTATAAATAGAAGACTACTGTGTGGGTGTAAAAGACTAGGTGAGGTCATAAAGTTGAATTTTGAATAAGAGATCCTGACGTTTGAAACCCATGCATGCATGAATATAATGGAGATCTATGCGGTGTGGTTTGGAAACGAGCATGTTGTAATGTATACACATTGAACAAGGTCAGACTGATTTGAATTTGAGATACCGATGGCAGACATCATTTGGCCACGTCGCATCCGTGCATGGACACACTATTCGTTGGAGATGATGGGCGGCTTTCGCATCACATATCTATATCTATACCCCTGTATATATTATATATATTATATTTTTTTTATATTGTGTGTGGGTAACTTTAACTTTGAAAGATGGTCGTTGGATGAGGCGATTCCGATGGTCCAAAGATGGCAAATTTGAGCACTACTGGCCGTTGGATATCATCTAGATTCCACCAGATTTCGCCACATGTATAATCTAGAAGACTCCAAGGTTGAAATTAAGCATAATGCACAAACATCAAAAGACAAGCACTTCTTATTTGTTCTAGAATCTTCCGTATCAGAATTGCCCAAATGTTTTTCTACATGATTTGTCATTATTTGTTTTTTACTTTATGTCTGACGACGCACAATTCCATGATTCTTAAGATAGATTAGCTTTCTTATAAAAACTAGATAATTTTGAATGAAATGAACTATAAGAATTAAACGAACATCTACATCATGCATATATGACTCAAAGCTTGCATGCTATAATGTGGTATTTATTCATAATTTGGTTGCCAAATCTCATGCGTGCAATGCACGTGTACCTTACTCTAGTCTAAATTGTGTTTGTGTGTGTGTTGTGCGTGTTGAGGTGCAAATTGTCTTTTTTGGGTACACGTTAAGTTTGTTTTTCCGAAAATTCAAGCTGCGCCTTGTTATGCGAAAAATTCAAGCTAGCGTCTCTGTCTATCATGCTGCGAAACTCCCGCCTCTTCAACCCGCACCTTGTTAGCCCGAAATATTTAAGATATATCTTTGTCTCGTTGTGCTCCGACAACTCCCTCCATCTCAACCCGCGCCTTGCTATTCCAAAATTACAATGGGCGCGAAAACTCCCACCTCCTGTGAAATCCCGACACGCGAAATGCCCGTGGTACCCCTGAATCGAAAGAACCACCTCAAATCGGTGGGGGTACTTTGGTAACTTACCCCACATTTAGGACAAGCGCGTCCCTAAGCCATGGTTCCCCACTGCCATCCCATCGCCCACCCATTCGTACACCTAGGCCGCAAAAACCCGCGACGAAACCCCACACCCTGCTCCGTCCGCCACCCAGCCAGAGCCTCTTCCCCGCCGACATCGTCCACAACAACACCTCGACGTCCCTCATCCATCGTACCGGATGAGGATCCGTTGTCGATCTCATCGTCCCGCCGGTTCAGCCACCCCGTCCTCCACCTCCAAGGAGCTACCCCGATGTTCCCCTCGTCTTTCGCGCCACCTCCATTCCCACACCGCCGTCTTCACCTACACCTACCGGAAGAGCAACATCATCACCGTTTCCTCGGATGAAGCTGCGGCCTAATCGGCACCACCAAAGAGGTTGTACAATAATCGCTGCATTTTATTCTTGATTCGATCTCACGGTGCTGCCGGCGCTCGGTCCCAAGCCGACACGGCGCGGCTCCATCCACGGCGGCGTCGCCGGCCACTTCCTCCATGGCGGCGACGTCCACATCAGTAGGAGCTGCTGCTGCTTTAGCTCTCGCTCGCGCTGCTGCTCTGCTCTTGCTCTCGGTCCCCTGCCTGGTCTGCTCTTGCTCTTGCTCACGCTGCTGCTCTCACTCTTGCTCTTGCTTGCGATGCTGCTCCGATTTAGCTACACTTCATCGACTGAATTGACTCTTGGGTCAG
>NC_041384.1:40565158-40600353 GCF_002162155.2 Triticum dicoccoides | reverse complement strand
CTCGTCGGAGAGGTACCTCACTATCTATCTTAGGGTTCAGGATGGGGGCGGTGGTCGCCGGCGGTGGCGGGCGTTGGCGGGGCGGTGGTGCGGGGATCGCCGAAGAAAAAGCTCGGCACGGGGGGCTTAGAGGGATGGCCGGGGTGGCGGCGGACTGGCGGTGGGGAGTGTTTTCGGGGCAGGCAGGGCGGCGCACCGCCGGCCGCGGGCGGCGGGGGGCTGCTGTTTGGCCGGTGGTGGCTGGCGGCCCAGGGGGGTGGAGGTTGAAGATGAACCGCAGGCCCTTGATTTCGTATCCAACGGCTGCAAAATCGACTGATCGGAGATGAAAAAGTCAGTCGACCAATGTGTAGCCTCACCTTGCTAGTGCGTTCAGTTTCGACAGCAAAATTCAGTTTCGACAGTTAAGTTCAGTTTCGACAGTTAAGTTCAGTTTCGACAATTAAATTCAGTTTCGACAGTTAAGTTCAGAGATGAGCGGCTGATGTATTTTACATCTAGCACTTTGTGGTTATGTATTTTACGTCATGTATTGGAGATGCTATTAGAATTCCACTCAGGTTAACGTTGTTCGTTGTCTCTCTTGTCCTGCTTCAGCCTCGGCATTGTACAACTCATCGGAGCTGCTCCAACGACGAAACCCTCCATCATAGCGGAGCAGTACCTCGGGCTCCATCTCCAGATGCCTAAGATCTTCTTCCCCTCCTCCGACAGCCAAGTCAGCCGGAGCATCCTCACCGGCCAACTCAATCACGCTGAGATCAACATGGCTTCGCCAAAGAGGTTGTACACTTGTTGCATATCTTTTTTACTCTACATATTATATATATTGTCCACTGAGCACTCGTAGTAACGGGAAATACGATTATTTTATCCTACTATATGACAAGCAGTGAGGTACCAGGCAACTTAGCTATCCGTGATGGACTCTCTTGAACGCCATCATTATTTATCTCTGCGCGTTTGAGCTGTGAATTTGTCGATGGGCCTAGGAGTTGAGCTAGTATGGCAGTGGCCTGGGTCCAAAGTAATAGAAGTAGCACAAAAACATTTTTTTAGTGTAGGATTTTCCTTGCTCAAGCCTGCCTACTAGAATCACCAGTGCTTGAAAGGAAAAGTGAGTGAAAAACATCAGAATTGGAAAGTTTCCTATGGTACTACTTTTCATGAATTTGGTGCAAAGGAATGGAGAAAAGGAAAACTGTAGGATTTGTTCCTTTAGTGTCTCCTTGAAAGAAAAACCATAGGAATTCTAATTTCCACTGCTCCTGCTTTTCATATTCCTATTCATCAAGCACAAGACTAAGAGATAGTAGCATAATAGCATTATAACCATACATTTTCTTGTGGTTTGACTTAATCTCACCATGCTTTTTGCATCCTTTGATCTTCCAATTGTTGTGAATCAAACACCCAGATTGGCAGAAATCCTGTGTTTTTAAATTCTCTGTTTTGTACGTGCATTCCTATCCTATTCTTGTCCATTTCCTATCCCTGCATTGTTAGAATCCTCAAATTCAAGCAAGCCCTTACTCAATTACTTCTGTTACAGATATGTATCAAAGAAAACCTTGTGTGGTTTGTCCTGCTCCTGCGGCGCTGTGTTCCACCCGAGTTCAGCTGCTCCAATGACGGAAGGGTTCACCACAGTAGGGATCCGCTCTCCAGACTGTCTTTTGCCGCCTCAAATCTTCTTCCCCGCCGCCGGCAGCCACGTCAACTGCATTACCATCATCAACTGAGCAGATGACCGTGAGGACTATACGGGTCCGCAAGAGAGGTCGCACTCTTCCGTGTCTGCTTACGTTATGCGTCGCTTAATATGATGACATGCTACATTTTCGCCGTGTTCACCTATTAGACTCCGAGTCAGGTCCAAACTAATGCTGAAACTTGATTTTTGAAATGGTTGTGGGGTACATATTGGGACAGCAATCAATACTATCTGTCTACTATCTGGTTAATCTCCGGTGTCTACTATGAGTTTCATGTTGGGTGCAAACAAACATTAAAGGAGCCATTATCAGTATTTTTAACTAAAGCTATTATCAGCCTTCTATCATTGGTTTTGGGTCTATCCACAGTTTGCTATGATCACTCTGGATTTGTGCATGCACTCCTTTCATAATCCACTATGTTTTATTCCTATGCATGCCAGTTATTGTACACAATGGAATTGATCATGTAGAGCAAAAGAGACGAGCCTTGCATGGCAATAAAATTTCATGCAGACGTCGTTCCATGGTGGGCGCAAAGGCAACCCCCCTGCACCCATTTCGGATCATAATCAAGAGGAAGATAACTGTTCTAAGGGGGATCCAGAAGGAGAAGACCACTCCTATTTACCCCATGAGGTCTTCGCTCTAACTTGGCATGTTGATGTTGGTAATATCATGCATATGGTGCCTTGCATTGCTTACTGTATACATTAAAGATGTCATCTGCTTAGTTTAGACATGCTTTGTGTCAATGCCATCTGTTTAGTTTCTTCATCATATATGTGAATCATGCAATGCCATCTTGTCTAGCCAGACATCATATATGTGAATTTTGCAATGCCACCCTGGTTAGCTAGTCATCTTATATATGAATTATATCATGCCATCATTTTTTTATTACGTGTTAAATTTGTTAACAATTTTGGTACATCCAATTACTCTTCATGTGCATCAGCCATTCGGCACGGTCATGGAAAAATATGGAGTGGAAACAAGGTCTTCAGAGCAGACAATGCTATCTAGCGAAGCGCATGTCTTGCTGGTTACCGATAGCTCCTCAGAGGAGGATTCAGAGACAGATGACCAGTCATATTTCCCCCCCCGAGGTGCATGCCCTAACTTGGCAGGGTTATGTTGCTCATACCGTGCGTATGGTATCTTGCATTGCTATGTCATTTGCTTAGTTTAGACATGCTTTGTGTGAATGCCACCTGTGTAGTGTCTAATTACCATATATGTGAATAATGCAATGCCATCTTGTTGCAAGACATTATATATGTGAATTATGCAATGTTATCTTGTTGCAAGGCATTATGTATGTGAATTATGCAATGCCATGCTGTCTAGGCAAGCATCATATATGTGAATTATATCATGCCGTCCTTTTTTGTATTTCTTGTTGCTTTTGTCGACAATGTTTGTATATTCAACTGCTCTCCTGTGCATCAGCCATTTGAATTGGCGATGGAGAAATCTGGAGTGAAAACAAGGTCTTCAGAGCAGACAATGCTACCTCCTGAAGCAGATATCTTGCTGGTTATAGATAGCTCTTCAGAGGAGGATTCAGAGGCAGATGACTAGTCCTATTTCCCCCCTGAGGTGTATGCTCAAACTTGGCAGGGTTATATTACACATATAATGCATATGTTGTATTGCAATGCTTAGTTTTTACATCATATACACAATATTGAATGCCATCTCCTTAGTTGACACATCATATATGTGATTACCCTCTGCTCACTTCCTTAGTATATAAATCATATATTTGAATTATGTCATGCCATGATGTTTACATAGACAGCATGTGAGGGAGTCCTGGATTAGGGGGTATCCGGACAGCCGGATTATATCCTTTGGCCGGACTGTTGGACTATGAAGATACAAGATTGAAGACTTCGTCCCGTGTCCGGATGGGACTCTCCTTGGCGTGGAAGGCAAGCTTGGCGATACGGATATGTAGATCTCCTTCCTTGTAACCGACTCTGTGTAATCCTAGCCCCCTCCGGTGTCTATATAAACCGGAGGGTTTAGTCCGTAGGACCAACAACAACAATCATACCATAGGCTAGCTTCTAGGTTTTAGCCTATCTGATCTCGTGGTAGATCAACTCTTGTACTACTCATATTATCAAGAACAATCAAGCAGGACATAGGGTATTACCTCCATCAAGAGGGCCCGAACCTGGGTAAACATCGTGTCCCCTGCCTCCTGTTACCATCCGCCTTAGACGCACAGTTCGGGACCCCCTACCCGAGATCCGCCGGTTTTGACACCGACGGCATGTATTTGAATTATGGCATGCCAACCAATTTTCTAAAGACATAATATAGTTATATCATCTCATCCTGTTTACATATTCATCCTATTTTAAATTATGTCATTCTATCCGTGAATTATATCACGCCATCATGTTTCCATCGACGACATGTTTGTGATTTATGGCATGCCAACCACTTTAATAGACACATCGCATAGTTATATCATGTCATCCTGTTTACATAGTCATCATATTTTGAACTATGTCATTCTATCCTATTTAGTTAGCCATCATACATGTGAAATTGTGTCATGCTATCCTGTTTAATTAGCCATCATATATGTGAAATTATGTCCTGCTATTCTGTTTGCTTAGACAACATAAATGTGAATTATTTCATGCCCTGTTTTCTTCCCTACTATCCATTGCACCTGTCTATCTTACAATGTCTGTACATTAAATTACTTTTCTTGTTTATCAGCCATTTCAATTGGAGGGAGGGATGGCAGTATCTGTGGGAGTAAAAACATTGTCTTCAAAAAAGATCGTGCTACCAGTCGATGCAGATAGGACCATGATTGTACTTGCCCAAGAACCAGCCCACCACACATAGCCCACACTCATGCAGATTGTACCCCTACCCAGTTGGACAGAGAACCAGCTACACCCCTTCTAACCCCAACCCCAGCAGATAGACACCCAGTTCCCATTGACACAACACCGTCTCCACCATAGAGCACCCAAACACGAGCAGTTAGTAAGGCAACTGCAGTGCCCAAATCACGAGGACCACCACTCCAAACCCGAAAGTCAACGCTTAAAGCACAAGAAGAATTGTTCTCAGGTCAGGTTCTGTAGCTATGGTTCATACTACTTTTCTCTTGCATCACTGTATTTACTGATACCAACTAATTTCAAATTTGAAGGATGCAATTGAAACTCCAATGGCGCAACAGGTATGTTTTAAACCTGTTTCCTCAACGTGTTTGGCTGTTTGCTATTGTAACTTGCTCTATGTTGATTTCAGTTTCAATTGAATAAACAGTTATGTTCTCATGCCATGCACATTACAAGTGTTGTTATTGCTGCATAGTTTCCCACACTTATACTCTGTGTATGCTGCTTTGTCTTAAATAGATATGATTTGAACTGTATCTATCTTGATTTGGCAACATAAACTAGAATGATATAGACCATACAGTGATCATACTACATAGATATATGTTTGTTTCATGCTTTTATCATGTCCACCTTACTACTGAACTGGTTTACCAAAATGAGTTTCATATACTACATTGTATACCTGAGATGTGTTTGTTTGTTTCTCTTTTAGAACGCGGATAAAATATTGGAGAAGAGTACCCTGTTATGCAATGGTCAAGGAAGTAATGCAGATAAGGTTCAAGATAGTGAGACATCCCTGTTGGTCTCCAAGAAAGCTGATAAAAACTATATTGAAGACACTGAGACAACCCCAAAGTCATGTCTTGATGTAGTGTTCGAGTTACTGGCTACCACTACTAGCACCAGCTCTTCGAACTCGTTGCCTGAATCAGTTCGACTTCTTGAGTCTCAACATCAAGTTAAAAGACATCGATCAAATGTTATGCGACAAGAAGCCGAAGGACTAAGGAATTCCTGCAGAATTCAGATGCATACTTTCTGGTGCAACAAGCGCTGGAGGACTTAAGCGCCAAACAAGAGAAAGTTAATAAGCTTGCTAAGCATCTTGCCAGCATTATGGGTACCCAGGATATTGTTTCTTGAGCTCTTCTGAAGTGGTTTCAGTTCTGGACTTGTTTTGCTGCGACGTTTATATGCTGCTGTGTTCCCTATATTTGCACTGGTGGGGAACTTTGATGCCCAGTGGATGTAATATGTGTAATAGCCGTGATAGCCTAGTGTAAGTTGCTTGCTTATTTATTTCCTTGTTGTCTTGTTTATTTGTTTGCTTGTAGTCAGTGCAATTCTTTTCTGCGGTTTGCTAGTGGCTGCAATAACCTAATTTTTAAAACTAGGCCACAATAACCATGGGCTAATATTTCCTGTAGTGACACTGGGCCTCCTACGGGCCGTAGAAACAGTGGGCCTTCTGCGGGCCGTATAAACAGTGGGCCTTCTACGGGCCGTAGAAAAAGTGGGCCTTCTATGGGCCGTAGAAACAATGGGCCTTCTACGGGCCATAGAAACAATGGGCCTTCTACGAGCCGTATCATCAATGGGCCTTATACGGGCCGTATGATCGATTGGCCAAACATGGGCCAAACAGACCGCATTCTGGCCGTAAATGGGCTAGAGTTGGAATCGCCCATTCATGGGTCGACCATAACGGGCCATCATTAATAGGTCGTATTTGATGACGCTATGAAAACAGGCCAACATATTAACAGACCACAAACAGGCCGACTGTAACCACGGGCTGAATTTGGCCCACAAGCAGAAAATGACAGTAACGTGCCGTAAGTAAACGAATGCTGGAAAATAGCCCAAGAATAAATGGGCTCTGAGAAGGCCGAAAGATAACATGGGATGGAAACGACCCAACGGAATAACGGGCCGTTAATAGGTATAAAGTGATACACTGTTCTTTACGGGCCAGTTTCACCATGGGCCGTTAATGGGTGTAAAGTGATACACTGTTCATTATGGGCCAGTTTCACCACAGGCCGTTAATAGGCCAAGAGTTACATAGGGCCTCATATGGGCCGAAAGACGTCATGGGCCATAGATGGGCCAGAAGTGAAAACGGGCTGGAATCATATTGGATGGCCCAGATGACGCTACTGGAGCTAATTCGAATAGGGCGTAACGAGCCTTGGGTTAGCGGGCTGTAAATGGGCTATATGCGAACATGCCGTTAACAGGCTTTCCATGGGCCGGCCCGCCACCTTTTGACCAAGTCAAACGGGCCGACCTTTTCACAAGAATGGGCCTCTGTTGGGCCGTGCCACATGTTAACATATCATAGGTGCCTTCTATCCAATGAGTGGATCACATCTGTCCCAGCGATGAGCCGACACGTGTTTCCTCCAGCCAATGATGATTTTATACATGGAAAATCCCCATTGGTCGGGGCTGTTAACGGGTTATCGGATCCAAAACCTGACCCGATAGCTTAACAGCGTTCCGTTACGGTGGATGCCACGTGTCGGTCACCCTTGATGAAAGCACTTCTGTGACGCGCGATTTATCGTCATGGAAGTGGACACTTCCGTGATGATAATTTTGGTAATGTCATGGAACACTTTTACGACATCACAGGTATGACTATCTTGATTCTGTCATAAAATCGTCATGGATGTACATGCATGACAGAAAACGCGACCTACTGTGACAAACACGTATCATCACGGAAGTGTATTTTTTTGTAATGTCTACAAGTTTTATGTAGGATTTTATGACTAACCATGTGAATGACCAATTCCTGTCATCTCTCTAAATAGATATAAGTGAAGCAAGAGAGTTTAATTCTTTCTACAAAAGATATGCCCACGCTCTAACAGTTATAAGTGAAGAAAAAGAGTATTCTACAAATGGCGGTTGTCTAAGTGAAGAGAAACAGGCAATCCAAACTTCAAATGATATAAGTGAAGCACATGAAGCATTCTATAAAGCCATACTCAAAAGATATAACTAAAGTGCATAGAGCATTCTATAAATCAACCAAGGACTATCTCATACCAGCATGGTGCATAAAAGAAAAGTGAAAACTAAATGCAAAAGACGCTCCAAGATTGCACGTATCGCATTAACCAAACAAATCCGAAAACATACCGATACTTGTTGAAGAAAGAGGGGATGCCTTCCGGGGCATCCCCAAGCTTAGACGCTTGAGTCTCCTTGAATGTTTACTTGGGGTGCCTCGGGCATCCCCAAGCTTGAGCTCTTGCCTCTCTTCCGTCTTCTCACATCGAGACCTTCTCGTTCATCGAACACTTCATCCACACAAAACTTCAACAGAAAACTCGGTAAGATCCGTTAGTATAATAAAGCAAACCACTACTCTAAATACTGTTCCAAACCAATTCATATTTTGTTTTTGCATTGTGTCTACTATAATATAACTTTTTCATGGCTTAATCCACTTATATAAATTGATAGTTTCATCAAAACAAGCAAACTATGCGTCAAAAACAGAATCTGTCTAAAACAGAACAATCTGTAATAATCTGAACATTCACCATACTTCTGATACTTGAAAAATTCTACCAAAATTAGGAAAAATAAATTTTTTTATGGAAAGACAGTTCAAAAATAATCAGAACCATTTGACGTTCCAGCTAAAAATGTAAAGTCGCGCACTACAGCCAAAGTTTCTGTCCTGCACCGTACAAACCATCAAGCAAATGTAAACATCCTAAAGGCAAAACTTGGCACATTATTTTTATAATACAATGTAATTGTACAAGGGGATAATTATTTTTATTGAAAATTTTCTGTAATCAAGATTCACAAAGTTGCTGTGAGCATGAACAAAGTTCAAGGAGCTCTCCCACTTTAACAATGCTTGTCTCTCTCACTTTCACTTTCCTTTTTGAAAAAGTTTTGGGTTCCCCTCTTTATTTTTGTTGTTTTTAATCTATATAAAAGCACTCATTAGAAATAAATGACTCTCTAAAACTTCCGTGTTGTCTCCCTAGCAGCGCTTTCTTTAAAGCCATTAAGCTAGGCATATGGTGCTCAAGTAATGGATCCACCCGGATCCCAAGGTATATGAAAGCCAATTTTAATTAACAATGATTTGTAATTTAGTAGTGAGCACAAAGTAACATATATCATGCAACAATGAAGTCTAACTCTCTTCCTATGCATTGGCATGTCATAAAAGAACAATTCATGCTCACAAAGTAAAGGCCAATGCATAGTATAAACAGTTTCTTGCAATTTTATCATGTGGGAAGCATAGAGAGGTGGAGATATAGTTACTCTCTCATAATAATTGCAAGTAGGAGCAGCAAGCACATGCATATGATATTAATCAAAATCATCATGTGTAACGATAAAAGGCAACCCATCAATATAATCCTTAATAAGGGCAAACTTCTCCGATATAGTGTAGTTGGGAAAATTCAAAAAGATAATAGGACTATCATGCGTGAGTGCAATAGCAACAATTTCATGTTTAACATAAGGAACTATAGCAAGTTCATCTCCATAAGCATAATTCATATTGGCATCTTGGCCACAAGCATAGCAAGCATCATCAAAAAGGGATATTTCAAGACAATCAACGGGATCATAATAGTCATCATAGTAATCATCCTTCGATAAGCACGAAGGGAAATTAAACAATGTACGAGTTGAAGAGTTACTCTCATTAGAAGGTGAGCATAGGTGATCAATCCTCTCTTCCTCCTTTTGTTCTTCGCTCTCCTCCTCATCTTTTTCATACAATGAGTTCACATTTTCATCAATTTGTTCTTCCATAGACTCCTGCAAAATATTAGTCTCTTCTTGGACAGCGGGGTAGTCCTCAATATATGGTTCAACATAGGCATTAGAAGCATAATTATCATAGCAATATTTAAGTATTTCAAAATTTTCAGATTTGTAAAGAGTGGCATCATACGTTTCAATCAAAGAAGCAATTTCATAAGCACCTTTAAAAGCAACAAATTCTTCAATTTGTTGAACATCATAGTAACTATAAACACCCTTAGCATACGAAGATACAATTCCATTATCACTAAACTCACATCGATAGGGAAGGTGTTTCTTAGGGTTTTCAGAACAATAAGTAATATCATATATTTCACATAAATTCCCAGCATAGCATTGCAAACGATGAATTTGACCCAGTAAAATTTCCCCTTTTTCATATATTCGGTGTCGCAGATAACAAGCATGCTCATCTAAAGATTTGCCCTCAACTAAGCTAGTTGGGGTTTCAACACGAGCACATAGGGATCGAAGATGATCCAAGTAATAAGCTTCAGCAGTGTGATATATTTTGGGTGGTTCTTCAACCATTGGTTTAGTAGGTACAACTAATTTTTTTGGTATTTTGCGTTTCCTACCCATAACTAAAGATAGAAAACAACTAAGAACAGCAAATAAAAATTACTTAGTGATAAAGCAAACAAGCACACACGAGAATATTCACCCCACGCTATTGCTCCCCGGCAACGGCGCCAGAAAATGGTCTTGATAACCCACAAGTATAGGGGATCGCAACAATTTTCGATAAGTAAGAGTGTCGAACCCAACGAGGAGCTAAAGGCTGAACAAATATTCCCTCAAGTTCTATCGACCACCGATACAACTCTACGCACGCTTGATGTTCGCTTTACCTAGAACAAGTATGAAACTAGAAGTACTTTGTAGGTGTTGTTGGATAGGTTTGCAAGGTAATAAAGTAGGGGCTTTTTAGATAAAGAAGCAATAAAGTTAGTTTTAGTGAAGAGCTTTTTGTTACGAGAAAGTTATTTGTCCCTAGGCAATCGATAACTAGACCGGTAATCATTATTGCAATTTTATATGAGGGAGAGGCATAAGCTAACATACTTTCTCTACTTGGATCATATGCACTTATGATTGGAACTCTAGCAAGCATCCGCAACTACTAAAGATCATTAAGGTAAAACCCAACGATAGCATTAAAGCATCAAGTCCTCTTTATCCCATATGCAACAACCCCCTTACTCGGGTTTGTGTTCCAGTCACTCACGCAACCCACTATATGAACGTATTGCAACACCCTACAACGGGGATCCCTCACGCTTGCGCGACACGGAGAGCACCATAGGACATCACCAATAATAAAACACGCAACTCAAACCAATCTTGATCCTCAAATAGCCAATAGGACAAAACGGATCTACTCAAATATCATAGGATAGCCATACATCATTGGGAAATAATATATAGCGTTGAGCACCATGTTTAAGTAGAGATTACAGCGGGTAAGAGAGAGGTTACACCGCTGCATAGAGGGGGGTAGAGTTGGTGATGATGGTGGTGAAATTGTTGGTGAAGATTGCGGTGATGATGATGGCCCACGGTGGCACTCCGGTGCCACCGGAAGCGAGGGGGAGAGAGCCCCCTCCTTATTATTATTCCTTGACCTCATCCCTAGATGGGAGAAGGGTTTCCCCTCTGGTCCATGGCCTCCATGGCACGGGATGGGCGAGAGCCCCTCCGAGATTGGATATGTCTCTCTGTCTCCCTGTGTTTCTGCGTTCTCAGATTCTACCCTTTCACCGTTTCTTATATTCCCGGAGATCCGTAACTCCGATTGGGCTGATATTTTAACACGATCTCTATCCGGATATTAGCTTTGTTGCGGCGAAAGAAGGGCTTCAACCGCCTTACAGGGTGGCCACAAGGGTCAGGGGCGCACCTGCCCCCCTGGGGCGCGCCCCCCTGCCTCGTGGCCCCCTCGGGCATCGTCTCGCGTGGATTTTTCTTCCCAAAAATCATATATATTCCAAAAAAATCTCCGTCAGTTTTTATCCCGTTTGAACTCCATTTGATATGGATATTCTGCGAAACAAAAAATATGCAACAAATAGAAACCGGCACTGGGCACTGGATCAATAAGTTAGTCCCAAAAATAGTATATAAAGTGGCCAAAAGTATATGAAAGTTGTAGAATATTGGCATGGAACAATAAAAAATTATAGATACGACGGAGACGTATCACACACATCAGGTCTGGTACACAGCATTCCATACATGATAGAGCCTATGGCTGAAGCATAGGGAACATCTTTCATTTTCTCTCTATCTTCTGTAGTGGCCGGGCATTGAGTCTTGTAACACAGGCAAGAACCCTTTCTTTGCTTGATCCATTTTGAATTTCTTCAAAACTTTGTCAAGGTATGTGCTTTGTGAAAGTCCAATTAAGTGTCTCGATCTATCTCTATAGAAATTGATGCCCAATATATAAGCACCTTCACCGAGGTCCTTCATTGAAAAACTTTTATTCAAATATCCTTTTATGCTATCCAGAAATTCTATATCATTTCCGATCAAAAATATGTCATCCACATATAATATCAGAAATGCTACAGAGTTCCCACTCACTTTCTTGTAAATACAGGCTTCTCCAAAAGTCTGTATAAAACCATATGCTTTGATCACACTATCAAAACATTTATTCCAACTCCGAGAGGCTTGCACCAGTCCATAAATGGATTGCTGGAGCTTGCACACTTTGTTAGCTCCCTTTGGATCGAGAAAACCTTTCGGTTGCATCGTATACAACTCTTCTTTCAGAAATCCATTCAGGAATGCAGTTTTGACATCCATTTGCCAAATTTCATAGTCATAAAATGCGGCAATTGCTAACATGATTCAGGCAGACTTAAGCATCGCTACGGGTGAGAAGGTCTCATCGTAGTCAATCCCTTGAACTTGTCGAAAACTTTTTGCAACAAGTCGAGCTTTATAGACAGTAACATTATTGTCAACGTCAGTCTTCTTCTTGAATATCCATTTATTCTCGATGGCTTGCCGATCATCGAGCAAGTCAACAAAAGTCCACACTTTGTTCTCATACATGGATCCCATCTCAGATTTCATGGCCTCAAGCCATTTTGTGGAATCTAGGCTCACCATCGCTTCTTCATAGTTCATAGGTTCGTCATGGTCTAGTAACATAACCTCCAGAATAGGATTACTGTACCACTCTGGTGCGGATCTTACTCTGGTTGACCTACGAGGTTCAGTAACAACTTAATCTGAAGTTTCATGATCATCATTATTAACTTCCTCACTAATTGGTGTAGACGTCATAGGAACCTGTTTCTGTGATGAACTAATTTCTAATAAGGGAGCAGGTATTGTTACCTCATCAAGTTCTACTTTCCTCCCACTCACTTCTTTTGATAGAAACTCCTTCTCTAGAAAGGATCCATTCTTAGCAACGAATGTCTTGCCTTCGGATCTGTGATAGAAGGTGTACCCAACAGTTTCCTTTGGGTATCCTATGAAGACACATTTCTCCGATTTGGATTCGAGCTTATCAGGTTGAAGCTTTTTCACATAAGCATCACAGCCCCAAACTTTAAGAAACGACAACTTTGGTTTCTTGCCAAACCACAGTTCATAAGGTGTCGTCTCAACGGATTTTTATGGTTCCCTATTTAACGTGAATGCGGCCGTCTCTAAAGCATAACCCCAAAACAATAGCGGTAAATCAGTAAGAGACATCATAGATCGCACTCTATCTAGTAAAGTACGAATAGGACGTTCAGACACACCATTACGCTGTGGTGTTCTGGGTGGTGTGAGTTGTGAAACTATTCCGCATTGTTTCAAATGTAGACCAAACTCGTAACTCAAATACTCTCCTCCACGATCAGATCATAGAAACTTTATTTTCTTGTTACGATGATTTTCAACTTCACTCTGAAATTCTTTGAACTTTTCAAATGTTTCAGACTTATGTTTCATTAATAGATATACCCATATCTGCTTAAATCATCTGTGAAGGTGAGAAAATAACGATACCCGCCGCGAGCATCAACATTCATTGAACCACATACATCAGTATGTATGATCTCCAACAAATCAGTTGCTCGCTCCATAGTTCCGGAGAACAACGTTTTAGTCATCTTGCCCATGAGGCATGGTTTGCAAGAACCAAGTGATTCATAATCAAGTGATTCCAAAAGTCCATCAGTATGGAGTTTCTTCATGCGCTTTACCCCAATATGGCCCAAACGGCAGTGCCACAAATAAGTTGCACTATCATTATCAACTCTGCATATTTTGGCTTCAACATTATGAATATGTGTATCACTACTATCGAGACTCATCAAAAATAGACCACTCTTCAAGGGTGCATGACCATAAAATATATTACTCATATAAATAGAACAACCATTATTCTCCGATTTAAATGAATAACCGTCTCACATCAAACAAGATCCAGATATAATGTTCATGCTCAACGCTGGCAACAAATAACAATTGTTTAGGTCTAAAACTAATCCCGAAGGTAGATGTAGAGGTAGCGTGCCGACGGCGATCACATCGACTTTGGAACCATTTCCCATGCGCATCGTCACCTCGTCCTTAGCCACTGTTCGCTTAATCCATAGTCCCTGTTTTGAGTTGCAAATTTTAGCAACAGAACCAGTATCAAATACCCAGGTGCTACTGCGAGCTCTGGTAAGGTACACATCAATAACATGTATATCACATATACCTTTGTTCACCTTGCCATCCTTCTTATCCGCCAAATACTTGGGGAAGTTCCGCTTCCAGTGACCAGTCTGCTTGTAGTAGAAGCACTCAGTCTTAGGCTTAGGTCCAGATTTGGGTTTCTTCTCTTGAGCAACAACTTGTTTGCTGTTCTTCTTGAAGTTCCCCTTATTCTTCCCTTTGCCCTTTTTCTTGAAACTGGTGGTCTTATTGACCATCAACACTTGATGCTCCATCTTGATTTCTACCTCCGCAGCCTTTAGCATTGTGAAGAGCTTGGGAATCGTCTTACCCATCCGTTGCATGTTATAGTTCATCACAAAGCTCTTGTAACTTGGTGGCAGTGATTGAAGAATTCTGTCAATGACACTATCATCCGGAAGATTAACTCCCAGTTGGATCAAGTGATTGTTATACCTAGACATTCTGAGTATATGCTCACTGACAGAACTATTCTCCTCGATCTTGCAGCTGTAGAACTTATTGGAGACTTCATATCTCTCAATCCGGGCATTTGCTTGAAATATTAACTTCAACTCCTGGAACATCTCATATGCTCCATGACGTTCAAAACATCGTTGAAGTCCCGGTTCTAAGCCGTAAAGGATGGCACACTAAACTATCGAGTAGTCATCAGCTTTGCTCTGCCAGACGTTCATAACATCTGGTGTTGCTCTTGCAGCAGGTTTTGCACCTAGTGGTGCTTCCAGGACGTAATTCTTCTGTGCAACAATGAGGATAATCCTGAAGTTACGGACCCAGTCCATGTAATTGCTACCATCATCTTTCAACTTTGCTTTCTCAAGGAACGCATTAAAATTCAACGGAACAACATCATGAGCCATCTATCTACAACAAACATAGACATGAAAAATACTATCAGGTACTAAGTTCATGATAAATTTAAGTTCGATTAATCATATTACTTAAGAACACCCACCTAGATAGACATCCCTCTAATCATCTAAGTGATCACGTGATACAAATCAACTAAACCATAACCGATCATCACGTGAAATGGAGTAGTTTTCCATGGTGAACATCACTATGTTGATCATATCTACTATATGATTCATGCTCGACCTTTCGGTCTGAGTGTTCTGAGGCCATATCTGCATATGCTAGGCTCGTCAAGTTTAACCTGAGTATTCTGCGTGTGCAAAACTGGCTTGCACCCGTTGTAGATGGACGTAGAGCTTATCATACCCGATCATCACGTGGTGTCTGGGCACGACGAACTTTAGCAATGGTGCTTACTCAGGGAGAACACTTTTATCTTGAAATTTAGTGAGAGATCATCTTATAATGCTACCGTCAATCAAAGAAAAATAAGATGCATAAAAGATAAACATCACATGCAATCAATATAAGTGATATGATATGGCCATCATCATCTTGTGCTTGTGATCTCTCCGAAGCACCATCATGATCACCATTGTCACTGGCGCGACACCTTGATCTCCATCGTACCATCGTTGTCGTCTTGCCAACTATTGCTTCTACGACTATCGCTACCGCTTAGTGATAAAGTAAAGCAATTACAGGAAGATTGCATTCCATACAATAATAAAGCAAGAACCATATGGCTCCTGCCAGTTGCCGATAACTCGGTTACAAAACATGATCATCTCATACAATAAAATATAGCTATATGTCTTGACCATATCACATCACAACATGCCCTGCAAAAACAAGTTAGACATCCTCTACTTTGTTGTTGCAAGTTTTACGTGGCTGCTATGGGCTGAGCAAGAACCGTTCTTACCTATGCATCAAAACCACAACGATGGTTCGTCAAGTTAATGATGTTTTAGCCTTCTCAAGGACCGGGCGTAGCCACACTCGGTTCAACTAAAGTTGGAGAAACTAACACCCGCCAGCCACCTATGTGCAAAGCATGTCGGTAGAACCAGTCTCGCGTAAGCGTGCGCGTAATGTCGGTCCGGGCCGCTTCATCCAACAATACCGCCGAACCAAAGTATGACATGCTGGTAAGCAGTATGACCTGTATCACCCACAACTCACTTGCGTTCTACTCGTGCATATAACATCAACGCATAAAACCAGGCTCGGATGCCACTGTTGGGGAACGTAGTAATTTCAAAAAAAAAATTCCTACGCACACGCAAGATCATGGTGATGCATAGCAATGAGAGGGGAGAGTGTGTGCACGTACCCTCGTAGACCAATAGCGGAAGCATTAGCACAACGTGTTTGATGTAGTCGTACGTCTTCATGATCCGACCGATCTAGTACCGAACACATGACACCTCCGAGTTCTGCACACGTTCAACTCGATGACGTCCCTCGAACTCCGATCTAGCCGAGCTTTGAGGGAGAGTTCCATCAGCACGACGGCGTGGTGACGATGTTGATGTTCTACCGTCGCAGGGCTTCGCCTAAGCACCGCTACGATATTATCGAGGTGGACTATGGTGGAGAGGGGCACCGCACACGGCTAAAAGATCCAAGAGATCAATTGTTGTGTCTATGGGGTGCCCCTCTCCTCCGTATATAAAGGGGGAGGAGAGGGCCGGCCAAGGGGAGGAGGCGCGCCCAAGGGGGGAGTCAAACTCCCACCGGGAGTAGGACTCCTCCTTTTCCTATTTGGAGAGGGAGAGGGAAGGAGGGAGGAAGGAAAGGGGGCCGGCCCCCTGATAACCCACAAGTATAGGGGATCACAATAGTTTTCGAGGGTAGAGTATTCAACCCGAATTTATTGATTCGACACAAGGGGAGCCAAAGAATATTCTCAAGTATTAGCAGCTGAGTTGTCAATTAACCACACCTGGAAACTTAATATCTGCAGCAAAGTGTTTAGTAGCAACGTAATATGATAGTAGTGGTAGCAAAAATAATGTTTTTGGTATTTTGTAGTGATGATAGCAACAACAACGGAAAAGTAAATAAGCGAAGAACAATATATGGAAAGCTCGTAGGCAATGGATAGGTGATAGAGAATTATGCCGGATGCGGTTCATCATGTAATAGTCATAACCTAGGGTGACACAGAACTAGCTCCAATTCATCAATGTAATGTAGGCATGTATTCCGAATATAGTCATAAGTGCTTATGGAAAAGAACTTGCATGACATCTTTTGTCCTACCCTCCCGTGGTAGCGGGGTCCTAATGGAAACTAAGGGATATTAAGGCCTCCTTTTAATAGAGTACCGGACCAAAGCATTAACACATATTGAATACATGAACTCCTCATACTACGGTCATCCCCAGTAAGTATCCCGATTATTGTCACTTCGGGGTTAACGGATCATAACACATAATAGGCGACTATAGACTTGCAAGATAGGATCAAGAACTCTCATATATTGATGAAAACATAATAGGTTCAGATCTGAAATCATGGCACTCGGGCCCTAGTGACAAGCATTAAGCATAGCAAAGTCATAGCAACATCAATCTCAGAACATAGTGGATACTAGGGATCAAACCCTAACAAAACTAACTCGATTACATGATAAATCTCATCCAACCCATCACCGTCCAGCAAGCCTACAATGGAATTACTGACGCACAGCGGTGAGCATCATGAAATTGGTGATGGAGGATGGTTGATGATGACGACGGCGACGGATTCCCCTTTCCGAAGCCCCGAACGGACTCCAGATCAGCCCTCCCGAGAGGCTTTAGGGCTTGGTGGCGGCTCCGTATCGTAAAACGCGATGAATACTTCTCCCTGATTTTTCCCCGAAAGAAAATATATAGAGTTGGAGTTGAGGTCGGAGGAGCTCCAGGGGGCCCACGAGGTAGGGGGCGTGCCCTAGGGGGGTAGGCACGCCCCCACCCTCATGGCTAGGGTGTGGGCCCCCTGGTATTCATCTTTTGCAAGGATTTTTTATTATTTCTGAAAAGATGTTCTGTGAAGTTTCAGGTCATTCCGAGAACTTTTTTTTCTGCACATAAATAATACCATGGCAATTTTGCTGAAAACAACGTCAGTCCGGGTTAGTTCCATTCAAATCATGCAAGTTAGAGTCCAAAACAAGGGAAAAAGTGTTTGGAAAAGTAGATACGACGGAGACGTATCAACTCCCCCAAGCTTAAACCTTTACTTGTCCTCAAGCAATTCAGTTGATAAACTGAAAGTGATAAATAAAAACTTTTACAAACTCTGTTTGCTCTTGTTGTTTTAAATATGTAAAGCCAGCATTCAAGTTTTCAGCAAAGATTATGAACTAACCATATTCACAATAACGCATAGGTCTCATGTTTACTCATATCAATGGCATAATCATCTAGCGAGCAATAATAATAAATCTAGGATGACAACACTTTCTCAAAACAATCATAATATGATATAACAAGATGGTATCTCGCTAGCCCTTTCTGAGACCGCAAAACATAAATGCAGAGCACCTTTAAAGATCAAGGACTGACTAGACATTGTAATTCATGGTAAAAGAGATCCAGTCAAGTCATACTCAATGTAAACTAACAGTAATGAATGCAAATGACAGCGGTGCTCTTTAACTGGTGCTTTTTAATAAGAGGATGATGACTCAATATAAAAGTAAATAGATAGGCCCTTCGCAGAGGGAAGCAGGGATTTGTAGAGGTGCCAGAGGTCGGTTTTAAAATAGAGATGAATAATATTTTGAGCGGTATACTTTCATTGTCAACATAACAACCAAGAGATGGCGATATCTTCCATGTTACGCACATTATAGGCGGTTCCCAAACAGAATGGTAAAGTGTATACTCCCCCTCCATCAACAAGCATCAATCCATGGCTTGCTCGAAACAACGAGTGCCTCCAACTAACAAGAGTCCCAGGGGGAGTTTTGTTTGCAATTATTTTGATTTAGTTTGCATAAAGCATGGGACTAGGCATCCCGATGACCATCCATTTTCTCGTGAGTGAGGAGCGGAGTCCACTCCTCTTGAGAATAACCCGCTTAACATGGAAGATACGGACATCCCTAGTTGATACATGAGCTATTCGAGCATATAAAACAGGATATTTATTTGAAGGTTTAGAGTTTGGCACATACAAATTTACTTGGAACGGCAGGTAGATACCGTATATAGGTAGGTATGGTGGACTCATATGGAACAACTTTGGAGTTTATGGAGTTCGATGCACAAGCAGTATTTCCGCTTAGTGCAGGTGAAGGCTAGCAAAAGACTGGGAAGCGACCAGCTAGAGAGCGACAACAGTCATGAACGTGCACTAAAATTAATCAACACCGAATGCAAGCATGAGTAGGATATAATCCACCATGAACATAAATATCGTGAAGGCTAAGTTGATTTTGTTTCAACTACATGCGTGAACATGTGCCAAGTCAAGTCACTTAAATCATTCAGAGGAGGATACCACCCTATCATACCACATCACAACCATTTTAATAGCATGTTGGCACGCAAGGTAAACCATTATAAGCTCTTAGCTAATCAAGCATGGCACAAGAAACTATGATCTCTAGTTGTCATTGCAAACATGTTTATTCATAATAGGCTAAATCAGGAACGATGAACTAATCATATTTACAAAAACAAGAGAGGTCGAGTTCATACCAGCTTTTCTCATCTCAATCAGTCCATCATATATTGTCATAATTGCCTTTCACTTGCACGACCGAACGATGTGGATAATAATAAGAGTGCACGTGCATTGGACTAAGCTGGAATCTGCAAGCATTCAATAAACAGGAGAAGACAAGGCAATATGGGCTCTTTTGTCAGATCAACGATAATGCAGATAAGAGCCACTTCAACAATTTAATTATAGTCTTCTCCTATCGACCCCCAAAGAAAAGAAAAGAAATAAAACTATTTACACGGGAAAGCTCCCAACAAGCAAAAGAAGAACAGGAAATCTTTTTGGGTTTTCTTTTTAATTACTACTACAAGCATGGAAATTAAAACTAGCTAAAAGCTACAACTAATTTTTTTGGTTTTTCTTAAGGTTTTATTAAACACACAAGAAGAAAGCATAAAAAGGAAAATAAACTTGCATGGATGATACAATGAAAAAGTATGAGCACCGAGATCTAGCAATGGGTGTGTGAACATGAATGTAATGTTGGTGGGAAATACGTACTCCCCCAAGCTTAGGCTTTTGGCCTAAGTTGGTCTATGGCCACGGCTGGCCTGGCGGGTATCCATAGTAATAGTTGGGGTCGTACTGCGAAGAAGAAGACTCTGATTGCCACTGGTTGGCAATCATCTCCGGATCCCACTGGTAATTAGACTGTCGTGGAGGATCAACTTGTGGTTCCGACTCTGGCTCTGTGGCTGATGTAGGGTTCCGATAGGCGTGAATAGCCTCTAACGGAACAAGGTACTGGCCTTTAGATAAATCAAACAAGGAAGGAGCAGGCAGGGTAATAGGCTCAGGATGATGTTTATGAAAGGACAATTTGTATTTAAGCTCCCCTTCCCTATTCTTAACAATAAAGTCGTGTGCCACCATACTCTTATAATCTAAATAAACACGAGGCAGCAATTTTTCTTCCTTCTCATAATGCCTAATAGGTATGTGAAAATGTGCAGCTAGGAGTGAAGCATAGATGCCTCCAAAGATGGGGCCCTGATGTCTACTACATAACCTTCTTCTTGTAGACGTTGTTGGGCCTCCAAGTGCAGAGGTTTGTAGGACAGTAGCAAATTTCCCTCAAGTGGATGACTTAAGGTTTATCAATCCGTAGGAGGTGTAGGATGAAGATGGTCTCTCTCAAGCAACCCTGCAACCAAATAACAAAGAGTCTCTTGTGTCCCCAACACACCCAATACAATGGTAAATTGTATAGGTGCACTAGTTCGGCGAAGAGATGGTGATACAAGTGCAATATGGATGGTAGATAAAGGTTTTTGTAATCTGAAAATATAAAAACAGCAAGGTAACTAATGATAAAAGTGAGCGTAAATGGTATTGCAATGTGTTGAAACAAGGCCTAGGGTTCATAGTTTCGCTAGTGCAAGTCCCCTCAACAATGATAACATAATTGGATCACATAACTTTCCCTCAACATGCAAGAAAGAGTCACTCCAAAGTCACTAATAGCGGAGAACAAACGAAGAGATTATGGTAGGGTACGAAACCACCTCAAAGTTATTCTTTCCAATCAATCCGTTGGGCTATTCCTATAAGTGTCACAAACAGCCCTAGAGTTCGTACTAGAATAACACCTTAAGACACAAATCAACCAATACCCTAATGTCACCTAGATACTCCAATGTCACCTCAAGTATTCCTGGGTATGATTATACGATATGCATCACATAATCTCAGATTCATCTATTCAACCAACACATAGAACCTCAAAGAGTGCCCCAAATATTCTACCGGAGAGTCAAGACGAAAACGTGTGCCAACCCCTATGCATAGGTTCATGGGCGGAACCCGCAAGTTGATCACCAAAACATACATCAAGTGAATCAATAGAATACCACATTGTCACCACGGGTATCCCACGCAAGACATACATCAAGTGTTCTCAAATCCTTAAAGACTCAATCCGATAAGATAACTTCAAAGGGAAAACTCAATCCATTACAAGAGAGTAGAGGGGGAGAAACATCATAGGATCCAAATATAATAGCAAAGCTCGCGATACATCAAGATCGTATGACCTCAAGAACACGAGAGAGAGAGAGATCAAACACATATCTGCTAGTACATACCCTTAGCCCTGAAAGAGAACTACTCCCTCCTTGTCATGGAGAGCGCCGGGATGATGAAGATGGCCACCGAAGAGGGATTCCTCCCCCGGCAGGGTGCCAGAACGGGTCTAGATTGGTTTTCGGTGGCTACGGAGGCTTCTGGCGGCGGAACTCCCGATCTATCATAGTCCTTGAAGTTTTTAGGGTATATGGGCATATATGGGAGGAAGAAGTACGTCGGTGGACCTTCGGGCTGTCCATGAGGCAGGGGGGTGCGCCCAGGGGGGTGGGCGCGCCCTCCACCCTCGTGGGCAGCCCGGGACTCTCCTAGTCCAACTTTGATACTCTGTGGGCTTCTTGTGGTCCAAAAATAAGTTTCGTGAAGTTTCAGGTCAATTGGACTCCATTTGATTTTCCTTTTCTGCGATACTCTAAAACAAGGAAAAAACAGAAACTGGCACTGGGCTCTAGGTTAATAGGTTAGTCCCAAAAATAATATAAAAGTGTATAATAAAGCCCATAAACATCCAAAATAGATAATATAATAGCATCGAACAATCAGAAATTATAGATACGTTGGAGACGTATCAGCATCCCCAAGCTGGACGAGTAGGTAAATGATAAAAACAGAATTTTTGATGTGGAATGCTACCTAACATATTTCTCTAAGTAATTCTCTTTGTTTTGGCATGAATGTTCAGATCCATAAGATTCAAGACAAAAGTTTAATATTTACATAAAAATAATAATACTTCAAGCATACTAACCAAGCAATCATGTCTTCTCAAAATAACATGGCCAAAGAAAGCCATCCCTACAAAATCATATAGTCTGGCTATGCTCCATCTTCACCACACAAAATATTCAAATCATGCACAACCCCGATGACAAGCCAAGCAATTGTTTCATACTTTTGATGTTCTCAAACTTTTTCAATCTTCACGCAATACATGAGCGTGAGCCATGGATATAACACTATACGTGGAATAGACGGGTGGTTGTGGAGAAGACAAAAAGGGAGAAGATAGTCGCACATCAACTAGGCGTATCAACGGGCTATGGAGATGCCCATTAATATATATCAATGTGAGTGAGTAGGGATTGCCATGCAACTGATGCACTAGAGATATAAGTGTATGAAAGCTCAACAAAAGGAACTAAGTGGGTGTGCATCCAACTCGCTTGCTCACGAAGACCTAGGGTATTTTGAGGAAGCCCATCATTGGAATATACAAGCCAAGTTCTATAATGAAAAATTCCCACTAGTATATGAAAGTGACAACATAGGAGACTCTCTATCATGAAGATTATGGTGCTACATTGAAGCACAAGTGTGGTAAAAGGATTGTCACTTTTATGGTGCTACTTTAAAGCACAAGAGTGACAACATAGCATTGTCCATTCTCTCTTTTTCTCTCATTTTTTTGTTTGGGCCTTCTCTTTTTTTATGGCCTCTTTTTCTCATCCCGACTTATGGGGAATCATAGTCTCCATCATCCTTTCCTCACTGGGACAATGCTCTAATAATGATGGTCATCACACTTTTATTTACTTACAACTCAAGAATTACAACTCGATACTTAGAACAAGATATGACTCTATATGAATGCCTCTGGCGGTGTACCGGGATGTGCAATGAATCAAGAGTGACATGTATGAAAGAATTATGAATGGTGGCTTTGCCACAAATACGATTTCAACTACATGATCATGCAAAGCAGTATGACAATGATGGAGCGTGTCATAATAAGCAGAACGGTGGAAAGTTGCATGGCAATATATCTCGGAATGTCTCTGGAAATGCCATAATAGGTAGGTATGGTGGCTGTTTTGAGGAAGGTATATGGTGGGTTTATGGTAGCGGCGAAATTTGCGCGGTACTAGAGAGGCTAGCAATGGTGGAAGGGTGGGAATGCGTATAATCCATGGACTCAACATTAGTCATAAAGAACTCACATACTTATTGCAAAAATCAATTATTTATCGAGACAAAGTACTACGCGCATGCTCCTAGGGGGATAGATTGGTAGGAAAAGACCATCGCTCGTCCCCGACCGCCACTCATTAGGAAGACAATCAATAAATAAATCATGCTCCGACTTCATCACATAATAGTTCACCATACGTGCATGCTACGGGAATCACAAACTTTAACACAAGTATTTCTCAAATTCACAACTACTCAACTAGCATGACTCTAATATCACCATATTCATATCTCAAAACAATTATCAAGTATCAAACTTCTCATAGTATTCAATGCACTTTATACGAAAGTTTTTATTATACCCATCTTGGATGCCCATCATATTAGGACTAAATTCATAACCAAAGAAAATTACCATGCTGTTTAGGAATCTCAAAATAATATAATGAAGCATGAGAGTTCACTATTTCTATAAAATAAAACCACCACCATGCTCTAAAAAGATATAAGTGAAGCACTAGAGCAAATGACGAACTACTCCGAAAGATATAAGTGAAGACCAATGAGTAGTCGAATAATTATGTAACTATGTAAAGACTCTCTAACATTTAATAATTTAAGATCTTGGTATTTCATTCAAATATCAAGCAAAACTAAATAAAATAAAATGACGCTCCAAGCAAAACACATATCATGTGGTGAATAAAAATATAGCTCCAAGTAAAGTTACCGATGAATGAAGACGAAAGAGGGGATGCCATCCGGGGCATCCCCAAGCTTAGGCTCTTGGTTTTCCTTGAATATTACCTTGGGGTGCCTTGGGAATCCCCAATCTTAGGCTTTTGCCACTCCTATTCCATAGTCCATCTAGTCTTTACCCAAAACTTGAAAACTTCACAACACAAAACTTAACAGAAAACTCGTAAGCTCCGTTAGCGAAAGAAAACAAAACACCACTTCAAGGTACTGTAATGAACTCATTATTTATTTATATTGGTGTTAAACCTACTGTATTCCAACTTCTCTATGGTTTATAAACTATTTTACTAGCCATAGATTCATCAAAATAAGCAAAAAACACACGAAAAACAGAATCTGTCAAAAACAGATCAGTCTGCAGTAATCTGTAACTAACACAGACTTATGGAACCCCAAAAATTATAAAATAAATTTCTGGACGTGAGTAATTTATCTATTAATCATCTTCAAAAATAATTAACTAAATATCACTATGCAATAAAAAATGGCAGCAATTCTCGTGAGCGCTAAAGTTTCTGTTTTTTACAGCAAGATCAACAAGACTTTCCCCAGGTCTTCCCAACGGTTCTACTTGGCACAAACACTAATTAAAACATAAAAAAATCAATCATAACAGAGTATAGATAAATTATTTATTACTAAACAGGAGCAAAAAGCAAGGAACAAAAATAAGGTTGGGTTGCCTCCCAACAAGTGCTATCGTTTAAAGCCCCTAGTTAGGCATGATGATTTCAACGATGCTCACATAAAAGATAAGAATTGTAACATGAAGAGAGCATCTTGAAGAATATGACTAGCACATTTAAGTCTAACCCACTTCCTATGAATAGGGATTTTGTGAGCAAACAACTTGTGGGAACAAGAATCAACTTGCATTGGAAGGTAAAACATGCATAACTTCAAAACTTTAAGCACATAGAGAGGAAACATGATATTATTGCAATTCCTACAAGCATATATTACTCCCTCATAATAATTTTCAGTAGCATCATGAATGAATTCAACAATATAACCAGCACCTAAAGCATTCTTTTCATGATCTACAAGCATAGAAATTTTATTACTCTCCACACAAGCAAGATTCTTTTCATGAATAATAGTGGGAGCAAACTCAACAAAATAATTATCATGTGAGGCATAATCCAATTGAAAACTTAAATCATGATGACAAGTTTCATGGATATCATTATTCTTTATAGCATACAAGTCATCACAATAATCATCATAGATAGCAACTTTGTTCTCATAATCAATTGGAACCTCTTCCGGAATAGTGGATTCATCACAAAATAAAGTCATGACCTCTCCAAATCCACTTTCATCAATATAATCATCAAAAATAGTAGGCATGCTTTCATCATAATAAATTTGCTCATCAAAACATGAGGGACAAAAAATATCATCTTCATCAAACATAGCTTCCCCAAGCTTGTGGCTTTGCATATCATTAGCATCATGGATATTCAAGGAATTCATACCAACAACATTGCAATCATGCTCATCATTCAAGTATTTAGTGCCAAACATTCTAATGCATTCTTCTTCTAACACTTGAGCACAATTATCGGAATCCTTACTTTCACGAAAGACATTAAAAAGATGAAGCATATGAGGCATCCTTAATTCCATTTTTTTGTAGTTTTCTTTTATAAACTGAACTAGTGCTAAAACAAGAAACAAAAAGATTCGATTGCAAGATCTAAAGATATACCTTCAAGCGCTAACCTCCCCGGCAACGGCGCCAGAAAAGAGCTTTATGTCTACTACACAACCTTCTTCTTTTAGACGTTGTTGGGCCATCAAGTGCAGAGGTTTGTAGGACAGTAGCAAATTTCCCTCAAGTGGATGACCTAAGGTTTATCAATCCGTAGGAGGCGTAGGATGAAGATGGTCTCTCTCAAGAAACCCTGCAACCAAATTACAAAGAGTCTCTTGTGTCCCCAACACACCCAATACAATGGTAAATTGTATAGGTGCACTAGTTCGGCGAAGAGATGGTGATACAAGTGCAATATGGATGGTGGATAAAGGTTTTGTAATCTGAAAATATAAAAACAGCAAGGTAACTAATGATAAAAGTGAGCGTAAATGGTATTGCTATGCTAGGAAACAAGGCCTAGGGTTCATACTTTCACTAGTGCAAGTCCTCTCAACAATAATAGCATAATTGGATCACATAACTATCCCTTAACATGCAACAAAGAGTCACTCTGAAGTCACTAATAGCGGAGAACAAACGAAGAGATTATGGTAGGGTACGTAACCACCTCAAAGTTATTCTTTCCAATCAATCCGCTGTGCTATTCCTATAAGTGTCACAAACAGCCCTAGAGTTCGTACTAGAATAACACCTTAAGACACTAATCAACCAATACCCTAATGTCACCTAGATACTCCAGTGTCACCTCAAGTATCCATGGGTATGATTATACGATATGCATCACACAATCTCAGATTCATCTATTCAACCAACACATAGAACCTCAAAGATTGCCCCAAAGATTCTACCAGAGAGTGAAGACGAAAACGTGTGCCAACCCCTATGCATAGGTTCATGGGCGGAATCCGCAAGTTGATCTCCAAAACATACATCAAGTGAATCAATATAATATCCCATTAACACCACGGGTATCCCACGCAAGATATACATCAAGTGTTCTCAAATCCTTAAAGACTCAATCCGATAAGATAACTTCAAAGGGAAAACTCAATGCATTACAAGAGAGTAGAGGGGGAGAAACAAAGCTCGCAATACATCAAGATCGTATCACCTCAAGAACACGAGAGAGAGAGAGAGATCAAACACATAGCTACTGGTACATACCCTCAGCACCGAGGGAGAAATAGTCCCTCCTCGTCATGGAGAGCGCCAGGATGATGAAGATGGCCACCGGAGAGGGATTGCCTCCTCCGGCAGGGTGCCAGAATGGGTCTAGATTGGTTATCGGTGGCTACAGAGGCTTCTGGCGGTGGAACTCCTGATCTATCGTCGTCCTCCAAGTTTTTGGGGTATATGGGTATATATGGGAGGAAGAAGTACGTCAGTGGACCTCCGAGCTGGCCACGAGGCAGGGGGCGTGCCTAGGGGGGTGGACGCGCCCTCCACCCTCGTGGGCAGCCCGGGACTCTCCTGGTCCAATCCGATACTCCGTGGGCTTCTTCTGGTACAAAAATAAGTTCTGTGAAGTTTCAGGTCAATTGGACTCCGTTTGATTTTGCTTTTCTGCGATACTCTAAAACAAGGAAAAAATAGAAACTGGCACAGGGCTCTAGATTAATAGGTTAGTCCCAAAAATAATATAAAAGTGTATAATAAAGCCCATAAACATCCAAAACAGATGATATAATAGCATGGAACAATCAAAAATTATAGATACGTTGGAGACGTATCAGGCCCTTTGTACGGTTCAGACTTAACCGTTTAGCAATAATACCGCCCATACTAACAGAGTTATCACTGAATAAACTGTGGAACAAAATAATAATATCAGGAACACTAAGGTTTCCATAGTTTCCACGACCAAGTAAGCAACGACTAGCAAATATTGCAAAGTAGCGTAAAACAGGAAAATGTATGCTAGTGATTCGTGCATAGGAAACCTTCCTCGTTTCCCCTATAGTAATGGTATCAATAAATCCATCCACATCGCCGCGATGTGGTTCCTCTATCGTGCCCTCGAAAGGGATCAAACAAACCCGACAAAAATCATAAAGTGACATCTCCTTATGCTCATCATATAAATAAAACTCCACCGTAGGTGGTGAGCTCCTAGCACGGAAATGAAAGTTTTGCACAAAGATATTGGTGAGTAAGAGATACAGGTCGCGTTGGTCGTGGAGGAATGCGGTGAGGCCTGCATTCTCATCCAATTCATAAAAATCATCATAAGTCCTGGCTGCTCTCAAGAAATCATCGGAAGGCCATTCACACGACCGAACCTCTGCAGTGCGAGGCAGATTATATTTGGGCTTCTCTGCCTTTTCATTTTGCTTTTCCTACGAGCTTCAGCTCGATGAGCCCCTCAAAAATCTCTTCATTATTTTCCGAAAAATTCTGAAATTTTTAGTAACTTCAAATAAAAGTGAACCAAACTCAACAAGAACCAAACTCAACAATATTGATAGCAACTACTCCTACAAGTGCCTAGAGCCTATATCATGCATTAGAACTACTTTTGACCATATAAATTTGACATGCAAGCTCAAGAACATGGTCACCTAGGCACCACAAATTTGCAATGAATAATGCACTAGAACAAAAACTAACAGGACCAATGGAGGAGTCACATACCAAGGAACAATCCCCCCAAAGCAGTTTTGTGAGAGGTGCCTTGAGCAAGGAGATCAAAAATCACAGCAAAATGAGCTAGAACTCGTGCTTGAGCTGGATATTCGTGTTTGTAGGAGGAAGAAGGAGTGTGTGGGTGCAGGAATAAGTGGAGGAGGGCCACCGTGGGCCCACGAGGCAGGGGGGCGCGCCCGGGGGTAGGGCGCGCCGTCCACCCTCGTGGCCAGGTGGATGCCCCCCTGCTGTGTTCTAAGTGCCAAATAGTCGAGAAAAAATCATATTTAAATTTCAGGGCATTTGGAGAACTTTTATTTTCGGGGTATTTTTATATTGCACGGATAATTCAGATAACAGATAGAAAAATACTATTTTTATTTTATTTAATATAAATAACAGAAAGTAAAAGGAGGGTACAGAGAGTTGTGCCTTCTAGTTTCATCCGTCTCATGCTCATCAAAAGAAATCCACTAACAAGGTTGATCAAGTCTTGTTAACGAACTCATTCCGAATAACATGGAACCGGAGAAATTTCGAATAACACTATGTTACCTCAACGGGGATATGCACAACCCCAATAATAAGAATATCACATTTCTTCTTGACAATAGGGAGAGGAAATTCAAAACCTCCAAATATAATCGATGGAATTTTTCCAATAGAATTGATACTATGGACTTGAGGTTGTTTCCTCGGAAAATGTACCGCATGCTCATTACCATTAACATGAAAAATGACATTGCCTTTAGTGCAATCAATAATAGCCCTTGTAGTCTTCAAAAAGGGTCTTCCAAGAATAATAGACATACTATCGTCCTCGGGAATATCAAGATAACGAAGTTCGTTAAAATAGTAACATTTGCAACCACAATAGGCACATCCTCACAAATACCGGCAGGTATTGCAGTTGATTTATCAGCCATTTGCAAAGATATTTCAGTAGATGTCAACTTATTCAAATCAAGTCTACGATATAAAGAGAGAGGCATAACACTAACACCAGCTCCAAGATCACATAAAGCAGTTTTAACATAGTTTCTTTTGATGGAGCATGGTATAGTGGGTACTCCTGGATCTCCAACGTTCTTTGGTATTCCACCTTTAAAAGTATAATTAGCAAGCACAGTGGAAATTTCAGCTTCCGATATCTTTCTTTTATTTGTAACAACATCTTTCTTGTACTTAGCATAAGGATTCATTTTAAGCATATCAGTTAATCGCATACGCAAAAAGATAGGTCTAATAATTTCAGCAAAGCGCTCAGAATCCTCATCATCCTTTTTCTTGGATTGTTTGGGAGGAAAAGGCATGGGTTTTTGAACCCATGGTTCTCTTTCTTTACCATGTTTCCTAGCAACAAAGTCTTTCTTATCATAACATTCACTCTTTCATTGTGGGTTATCAAGATCAACAACAGGTTCGATTTCTATATCATTATCATTACTAGGTTGAGCATCATCATGAACATTATCATTAACATTATCACTATTTTCAAGTTCATTACCAGATTGTGTTTTAGCCTCAAAAATAGAAATATCATTTGGATTCTCAGGTGTTTTAGCAATAGGTTCACTAGGAGCATGCAAAGTCCTGTCATTTTCCTTTTTCTTCCTTTTAGAAGAACTAGGTGCATCGTCTATATTATTTCTCTGAGAATCTTGCTCAATTCTCTTAGGATGGCCTTCAGGATACAAAGGTTCCTGAGTCATTCTACCACCTCTAGTCATAACTCTAACAGCATTATCAGTATTCTTACTATTCAATTAATTGAGCAAATCATTTTGAGCCTTAAGTACTTGTTCTACTTGAGTGGTAACCATAGAAGCATGTTTACTAATAAGTTTAAGTTCACCTTTGACATTAGCCGTACAATCACCCAAGTGTTCAAGCATATTTGAATTGTATTTCAATTGTCTACCAAAATAAGCATTGAAGTCTTCTTGCTTAACCATAAATTTATCAAACTCATCTAAGCATGGGCTAGCAAACTTAGTAAATGGAATTTCAGCTTTATCATATCTATAGAGAGAATTTACCTTTACTACCTGTATCGGGTTATCAAGACCATGAGTTTGTTCAATAGGTGAAGGATTAAGATTATATGTTTCTTCAACAGGCGCTAAATTAAGACCATGTATTTCTTCAATAGGAGGTAAATTCTTAACATCTTCAGCTTTAATACCTTTTTATTTCATAGATTTCTTTGCCTCTTGCATATCTTCAGGACTGAGAAATAGAACACCTCTCTTCTTCGGAGTTGGTTTAGGAATAGGCTCAGGAAGTGTCCAATTATTTTCATTTGTCAACATATTATTCAATAGAATTTTAGCTTCATCCGTTGTTCTTTCCCTAAAAACAAAACCAGCACAACTATCCAGGTAATCTCTGGAAGCATCGGTTAGTTCATTATAAAAGATATCAAGTATTTCATTTTTCTTAACAGGATGATCAGGCAAAGCATTAAGTAACTTGAGAAGCCTCCCCCAAGCTTATGGGAGACTATCTTCTTCAATTTGCACAAAATTATATATATCCCTTAAGGCATCTTGTTTCTTATGAGCAGGGAAATATTTAGCAGAGAAGTAATCAATCATATCCTAGGGACTACCCACACAACCAGGATCAAGAGAATTAAACCATATCTTAGCATCACCCTTTAATGAGAACGGAAATATTTTCAGGATATAAAAGTAACGAGTTCTCTCATCATTAGTGAACAGGGTGGCTATATCATTTAATTTAGTAAGATGTGCCACAACAGTTTTAGATTCATAGCCATGAAAAGGATCACATTCAACCAAAGTAATTATATCAGGATCAACAGAGAATTCATAATCCTTATCAGTAACACAGATAGGTGAAGTAGCAAAAGCAGGGTCAGGTTTCATTCTAGCATTTAGAGATTGTTGCTTCCATTTAGCTAATAACCTCTTGAGTTCGTATCTATCTTTGCAAGCTAAAATAGCTAAAGCAGCTTCTTTTTCAAAAACATAACCCTCAGGAATAACAGGTGATTCATAGTCATTAGAGGAAGAGTCTTCATCATCACTTTCATCAATATTATCAGATTCAATATTTTCACTCTCTCTAACCCTAGCAAGTTGTTCATCAAGAAATTCACCAAGTGGCATAGTAGTATAAAGCATAGAAGTAGTTTCATCATAAGTATCATGCATAGCAGAATTGGCATCATCAATAACATGCGACATATCAGAACGAATAGCAGAAGCAGGTTTAGGTGTGGCAAGCTTACTCAAAATAGAAGGTGAATCAAGTGCAGAGCTAGATGGCAGGTCCATACCTCCCCTCGTAGTTGAGGGATAAATCTTGGTTTTTAGATCTCTCAAGTTCTTCATAATGATAAGAAGATATAAATCCCAAGTGACTCAAAGAATAGAGCTATGCTCCCCGGCAATGGCGCCAGAAAATAGTCTTGATAACTCACAATTATAGGGGATCGCAACAGTTTTCGAGGGTAGAGTATTCAACCCAAATTTACTGATTCGACACAAGGGGAGCCAAAGAATATTCTCAAGTATTAGCAGCCAAGTTGTCAATTCAACCACACTTGGAAACTTAATATCTGCAGCAAAGTGTTTAATAGCAATGTAATATGATAGTAGTGGTAACGGTAGCAAAAGGTAATGATAGCAAAAGTAATGTTTTTGGTATTTTGTAGTGATGATAGCAATAGCAACGGAAAAGTAAATAAGCGAAGAACAATATATGGAAAGCTCGTAGGCAATGGATTGATGATAGAGAATTATGCCGGATGCGGTTCATCATGTAACAGTCATAACCTAGGGTGACACAGAACTAGCTCCAATTCATCAATGTAATGTAGGCATGTATTCCGAATATAGTCAAACATGCTTATGGAAAAGAACTTGCATGACATCTTTTGTCCTACCCTCCCGTGGCAGCGGGGTCCTAATAGAAACTAAGGGATATTAAGGCCTCCTTTTAGTAGAGTACCGGAGCAAAGCAGTAACACATAGTGAATCCATGAACTCCTCAAACTACGGTCATCACCGGTAAGTATCCCGATTATTGTCACTTCGGGGTTAACAGATCATAACACATAATAGGTGACTATAGACTTGCAAGATAGGATCAAGAACTCTCATATATTGATGAAAACATAATAGGTTCAGATCTAAAATCATGGCACTCGGGCCCTAGTGACAATCATTAAGCATAGCAAAGTAATAGCAACATCAATCTCAGAACATAGTGGATACTAGGGATCAAACCCTAACAAAACTAACTCGATTCGTGATAAATCTCATCCAACCCATCACCGTCCAGCAAGCCTATGATGGAAGTATTCACGCACGGCGGTGAGCATCATGAAATTCGTGATGGAGGATGGTTGATGATCACAACGACAACGGATTCCCCTCTCCGGAGCCCCGAACGGACTCCAGATCAGCCCTACCGAGAGATTTTAGGGCTTGGCGGCGGCTTTGTATCGTATAACGCGATGAATCCTTCTCCCTGATTTTTTTCTCTCCAAAAGCAAATATATAGAGGTCGGAGGAGCTCCAGGGGGCCCTCGAGGTAGGGGGCGCGCCCTAGGGGGGCAGGCGCCCCCACCCTCGTGGCTAGGGTGTGGGCCCTCTGGTCTTCATCTTTTGCAAGGATTATTCATTATTTCCAAAAAGATGTTCCATGAAGTTTCAGGTCATTCCGAGAACTTTTGTTTCTGCACATAAATAACACCATGGCAATTCTGTTGAAAACAGCATTAGTCTGGGTAAGTTCCATTCAAATATTGCAAGTTAGAGTCCAAAATAAGGGCAAAAGTGTTTGGAAAAGTAGATACGACGGAGACGTATCACCCCCTCCCAATTCGGATTGGGCTTGGGGGGGGGGCACCCCCTCCCTTTCTCCTTTCCCCTCCTTTCCACTAAAGCCCATTAAGGCCCATATACCACCCGGGGGGTTCAGATAACCTCCCGGTGCTCCGGTATTATCCCGATCTCACCCGGAACCATTCCAGTATCCAAATATAGTCGTCCAATATATCAATCTCTATGTCTCGACCATTTCGAGACTCCTCGTCATGTCCGTGATCACATCCGGGACTCCAAACTATCTTCGGTACATCAAAACACATAAACTCATAATATAACCATCATCGAACTTTAAGCGTGCGGACCCTACGGGTTTGAGAACTATGTAGACTTGACCGAGACACGTCTCCGGTCAATAACCAATAGTGGAACCTGGATGCTCATATTGGCTCCTACATATTCTACGAAGATCTTTATCGGTCAAACCGCATAACAACATACGTTGTTCCCTTTGTCATCGGTATGTTACTTGCCCGAGATTCGATCATCGGTATCTCAATACCTAGTTAAATCTCGTTAGTGGCAAGTCTCTTTACTCGTTTCGTAATACATCATCCCGCAACTAACTCATTAGTTGCAATGCTTGCAAGGCTTAAGTGATGTGTATTACCGAGTGGTCCCAGAGATACCTCTCCAACAAGTACCTTCAGAGACACCTGTAGAGGACCTTTATAATCACTCAGTTACGTTGTGACGTTTGGTAGCACATAATGTGTTCCTCCGGTAAATGGGAGTTTCATAATCTCATAGTCATAGGAACATGTAGAAGTCATGAAGAAAGCAATAGCAACATACTAAACGATCAAGTGCTAAGCTAACGGAATGGGTCAAGTCAATCACATGATTCTCCTAATGATGTGACCCCGTTAATCAAATGACAACTCTTTGTCTATGGCTAGGAAAGATAACCATCTTTGATCAACGAGCTAGTCAAGTAGAGGCATACTAGTGACACTCTGTTTGTCTATGTATTCACACATGTATCATGTTTCCATTTAATACAATTCTAGCATGAATAATAAACTTTTATCATGATATAAGGAAATAAATAATAACTTTATTATTGCCTCTAGGGCATATTTCCTTCAGTTACGACATAGCTCATGGTGTGTATGCGGCGTGTGGTGCCTTACATATCTGATCTGAAAAAGATCCCTCGTATTACACGGAGAATCGCTAAAGATTCCAATAAGTCGTCAAGTGGTTGACCAGCTCTCGCCACATCATGACAGTCAGTTTTTGGCTTTCTCTATTGAAGTGCTCATCCGGTCTAGGCCAGGGCACAATCGCAATAGTTCTCCCTTTACTACCCTAGCCGATAGAGCGGAACATAGGGTAGCAAACACAGGAGCCGGGCAACCCAACTATTGACCCAATACAATGTTTCGTAGGTGATGCATATAAGGCCAAACTTGCGATGCCGAAGTACGCTATAGAGATGTTCGGACTTTTACTGGCAACTCATTCGTTCCGATGTCGACCCCCTGGTAGGGTGTGCCGAGGTGCATCTGCAAAGCAGCCATTGTGGCGGTACTTTATTGTTGAAAGGGTATGAGAGTTTGGCTCGGGTGAGGCTTACTGAGAACGGAGCGATGTGTCAATGATAAATTTATGTATA